>NC_134486.1:97265907-97450190 GCF_040206685.1 Ascaphus truei | reverse complement strand
CTCTCCCTCGTACCTCGTTCCCCCCCTCCTCGTTCCTCTTCCGCCCCCCTCCTCGTTTCCTTCCCCCCCCCCTCCTTGTTCCTCTTTCCCCCCCCCTCCTCCCCTCGTCTCCTCTTTCCCCCCACCTCCTCGTTCCTCTTCCCCCCCTCCTCGTTCCTCTTTTCCCCCCCCCCTCCTCGTTCCTCTTCCCCCCCCCCTCCTCGTTCCTCTTTTCCCCCCCCGACTCCTCGTTCCTCTTTCCCCCCCCTCCTCGTTCCTCTTTCCCCCCCTCCTCGTTCCTCTTTTCCCCCCTCCTCTCGTTCCTCTTTCCCCCCACCTCCTCGTTCTCACTTCCCCCCTCCTCGTTCCTCTTTCCCCCCCTCCTCGTTCCTCTTTCCCCCCCTCTTCTCGTTCCTCTTCTCTCCCCCCCTCCTCGTTCCTCTTTCCCCCCCTCCTCGTTCCTCTTTCCCCCCCTCCTCGTTCCTCTTTCCCCCCCTCCTCGTTCCTCTTTCCCCCCCTCCTCGTTCCTCTTTCCCCCCTCCTCGTTCCTCTTTCCCCCCCTCCTCGTCTCCTCTTTTCCCCCCCTCCTCGTTCCTCTTTCCCCCCCTTCCTCGTTCCTCTTTCCCCCTCTCCTCGTTCCTCTTTCCCCCTCTCCTCGTTCCTCTTTCCCCCCCTCCTCGTTCCTCTTTCCCCCCACTCCTCGTTCCTCTTTCCCCCCCTCCTCGTTCCTCTTCCCCCCCTCCTCGTTCCTCTTCCCCCCCCTCCTCGTTCCTCTTTCCCCCCCCTCCTCGTTCCTCTTTTTCCCCCCCCCTCGTTCATCTCCCCCCCCCTCGTTCCTCTTTTCTCCCCCCCTCCTCGTTCCCACCTCCTCGTTCCCCACCCCCTCCTTGTTCATCTTTCCCCCCCCTCGTTCCTTCTTCCCCCCCTCCTCGTTCCTCTTTTTCCCCCCCTTCCTCGTCTCTTCCCCCCCTCCTCGTTCCTCTTTCCCCCCCTCCTCGTTCCTCTTTCCCCCCCTCCTCGTTCCTCTTTCCCTCCTCCTCCGTTCCTCTTTCCCCCCCTCCTCGTTCCTCTTTCCCCCCCTCCTCGTTCCTCTTTCCCCCCCTCCTCGTTCCTCTTTCCCCCCTCCTCGTTCCTCTTTCCCCCCCTCCTCGTTCTCGTTCTCGTTCCCCCCCCTCGTTCCCTCTTCCCTCTTTCTCTTCCCCCCTCTCGTTCCTCTTTCCCCCCCTCCTCGTTCCCTCGTTTCCCCCCCTCCTCGTTCCTCTTTCCCCCCCTCCTCGTTCCTCTTTCCCTCTCCTCGTTCCTCTTTCCCCCCCTCCTCGTTCATCTTTCCCCCCCTCCTCGTTCCTCTTCCCCCCCTCCTCGTTCATCTTTCCCCCCCCTCCTCGTTCCTCTTCCCCCCCTCCTCGTTCCTCTTTTCCTCCCCCTCCTCGTTCCTCTTTTCTCCCCCCCTCCTCGTTCCTCTTTTCCTCCCCCTCCTCGTTCCTCTTTTCTCCCCCTCCTCGTTCCTCTTTCCCCCCCTCCTCGTTCCTCTTTCCCCCCCTCCTCGTTCCTCTTTCCCCCCCTCCTCGTTCCTCTTTCCCCCCCTCCTCGTTCCTCTTTCCCTCTCCTCGTTCCTCTTTCCCCCCCCTCCTCATTCCTCTTCCCCCCCTCCTCATTCCTCTTCCCCCACTCCTCGTTCCTCTTTTCTCCCTCCTCGTTCCTCGTTTTCTCCCCCCCTCCCTCGTTCCTCTTTCCCCCCCTCCTCGTTCCTCTTTCCCCCCCCCCCTCGTTCCTCTTTTCCCCCCCTCCCCTCGTTCCCCCCTCCTCGTTCCCCCCTCTCCTCGTTCCCCCCTCCCCCCCTCCTCGTTCCCCCCTCCCCCCCTCCTCGTTCCTCTTTCCCTCTCCTCGTTCCTCTTTCCTCTTCCCCCCTCCTCATTCCTCTTCCCCCGCTCCTCGTGTCCTCTTTTCTCCCTCCTCGTTCCTCTTCCCCCCCCCTCCTCGTTCCTCTTTCCCCCTCCTCCTCGTTCCTCTTCCCCCCCTCCTCGTTCCTCTTTCCCCCCCCCTCCTCGTTCCTCTTTTTCCCCCCCCCCTCCTCGTTCCTCTTTTCCCCCCCTCCTCGTTCCTCTTTCCCCCCCCTCCTCGTTCCTCTTTCCCCCCCCTCCTCGTTCCTCTTTCCCCCCTCCTCGTTCCTCTTTCCCCCCCCCCTCCTCGTTCCTCTTTCCCCCCCTCCTCGTTCCTCTTTCCCCCCCCTCCTCGTTCCTCTTTCCCCTTCCCCCCCCTCCTCGTTCCTCTTTCCCCCCCTCTTCGTTCCTCTTTCCCCCCCTCCTCGTTCCTCTTTCCCCCCCTCCTCGTTCCTCTTTCCCCCCCGTCCTCGTTCCTCTTTCCCCCCCTTCTCGTTCCTCTTTCCCCCCCTCCTCGTTCCTCTTTCCCCCCCTCCTCGTTCCTCTTTCCCCCCCTCCTCGTTCCTCTTTCCCCCCCTCCTCGTTCCTCTTTCCCCTTCTCCTCGTTCCTCTTTCCCCCCCTCCTCGTTCCTCTTTCCCCTTTCCCCCCCTCCTCGTTCCTCTTTCCCCCCCTCTTCGTTCCTCTTTCCCCCCCCTCCTCGTTCCTCTTTCCCCCCTCCTCGTTCCTCTTTCCCCCCCCCTCCTTGTTCCTCTTTCCCCCCCTTCTCGTTCCTCTTTCTCCCCCCCTCCTCGTTCCTCTTTCCCCCCTCCTCGGTTCCTCTTTCCCCCCCTCCTCGTTCCTCTTTCCCCCCCTCCATCGTTCCTCTTTCCCCTTCTCGTTCCTCTTTCCCCCCCTCCTCGTTCCTCTTTCCCCCCTCCTCGTTCCTCTTTCCCCCCCCTCCTCGTTCCTCTTCCCCCCCTCCTCGTTCCTCTTTTCTCTCCCCCCCTTCCTCGTTCCTCTTCCCCCCTCCTCGTTCCTCTTTCCCCCCCCTCCTCGTTCCTCTTCCCCCCCCTCGTTCCTCTTTTCCCCCCCTCCTCGTTCCCCCCTCCTCGTTCCCCCCTCCCTCCTCGTTCCTCATTCCTCTTCTTTCCCCCCTCCTCGTTCCCCCACCCCCTCATTCCTCTTTCCCCCTTTTCGTTCTCCTCTTTTCCCCCTCCTCGTTCCTCTTTCCCCCACTCTCTCCCCGTTCCTCTTCCCCCCCTCCTCGTTCCTCTTCCCCCTCCTCGTTCCTTTTCCCCCCCTCCTTGTTCCTCTTTCCCCCCCACCTCCTCATTCCTCTTTTCCCCCCCCTCGTTCCTCTTTTCCCACCCTCCTCGTTCCCCCCTCCTCGTTCCCCCTCCCCTCCTCGTTCCTCATTCCTCTTCTTTCCCCCCTCCTCGTTCCCCACCCCCTCATTCCTCTTTCCCCCTTTTCGTTCCTCTTTCCCCCTCCTCGTTCCTCTTTCCCCCACTCTCTCCCCGTTCCTCTTCCCCCCCTCCTCGTTCCTCTTCCCCTCCTCGTTCCTTTTTTCCCCCCCCCCCTCCTTGTTCCTCTTTCCCCCCCCACCTCCTCATTCCTCTTTCCCCCCCACCTCCTCATTCCTCTTCCCCCCCTCCTCGTTCCTCTTTCCCCCCCCCTCTCCTCGTTCCTCTTTCCCCCCCCCCTCCTCGTTCCTCTTTTCCCCCCCTCCTCGTTCCTCTTTCCCCCCCCCTCCTCGTTCCTCTTTCCCCCCCTCCTCGTTCCTCTTTCCCCCCCTCCTCGTTCCTCTTTCCCCCCCTCCTCGTTCCTCTTTCCCCCCCTCCTCGTTCCTCTTTCCCCCCCTCTTCGTTCCTCTCTTTCCCCCCCTCCTCGTTCCTCTTTCCCCCCCTCCTCGTTCCTCTTTCCCCCCTCCTCGTTCCTCTTCCCCCCCTGCTCGTTCCTCTTCTCCCCCCCTTCTCGTTCCTCTTTCCCCCCCCTCCTCGTTCCTCTTTCCCCCCCCTCCTCGTTCCTCTTTCCCCCCCTTCTCGTTCCTCTTTCCCCCCCTCCTCGTTCCTCTTGTCCCCCCCTCCTCGTTCCTCTTTCCCCCCCCTCCTCGTTCCTCTTTCCCCTTCTCCTCGTTCCTCTTTCCCCCCCTCCTCGTTCCTCTTTCCCCCCCTCCTCGTTCCTCTTCCCCCCCTCCCTCGTTCCTCTTCTTCCCCCCCCCCCCCTCGTTCATCTTCCCCCCCCCCTCGTTCCTCTTTCCCCCCCTCCTCGTTCCCCCCTCCTCGTTCCCCACCCCCTCCTCGTTCCTCTTTCCCCCCCTCCTCGTTCCTCTTCCCCCCCTCCTCGTTCTCTTTTCCCCCCTTCCTCGTTCCTCTTTCCCCCCCTCCTCGTTCCTCTTTCTTCCCCCCCTCCGCGTTCCTCTTTCCCCCCCCTCCTCGTTCCTCTTTCCCCCCTCCCTCTCGTTCCTCTTTCCCCCCCTTCTCGTTCCTCTTTCCCCCCCCTCCTCGTTCCTCTTTCCCCCCCCTCCTCGTTCCTCTTTCCCCCCCTCCTCGTTCCTCTTTCCCCCCCTCCTCGTTCCTCTTTCCCTCTCCTCGTTCCTCTTTCCCTCTCCTCGTTCCTCTTTCCCCCCCCCTCCTCGTTCCTCTTTCCCCCCCCTCCTCGTTCCTCTTCCCCCCCTCCTCGTTCCTCTTCCCCCCCTCCTCGTTCCTCTTTTCTCCCCCCCTCCTCGTTCCTCTTTTCTCCCCCCTCCTCGTTCCTCTTTCCCCCCCCTCCTCGTTCCTCTTTCCCCCCCTCCTCGTTCCTCTTTCCCCCCCTCCTCGTTCCTCTTTCCCCCCCTCCTCGTTCCTCTTTCCCCCCCTCCTCGTTCCTCTTTCCCTCTCCTCGTTCCTCTTTCCCCCCCCTCCTCGTTCCCCCCCTCCTCGTTCCTCTTTCCCCCCCTCCTCATTCCTCTTCCCCCCCTCCTCGTTCCTGTTTTCTCCCTCCTCGTTCCTCTTTTCTCCCTCCTCGTTCCTCTTTTCTCCCCCCCCTCCTCGTTCCTCTTTCCCCCCCTCCTCGTTCCTCTTTCCCCCCCCCCCCCTCGTTCCTCTTTTCCCCCCCTCCTCGTTCCCCCCTCCTCGTTCCCCCCTCCCTCCTCGTTCCTCATTCCTATTCTTTCCCCCCTCCTCGTTCCCCACCCCCTCATTCCTCTTTCCCCCCCTCCTCGTTCCTCTTTCCCCCCCTCCTCATTCCTCTTCCTCTTTCTTCATCTCTCTCTCCATCTCTCTTTCTCTTCATCTCTCTATCTCTTCATCTCTCTCTCCCTTCATCTCTCTCTCCCTCTCTGCCACTCTCCCCATCTCCATCTCTCGCTCTCACTCATCTCTCTCTCTCACTCATCTCTCTATCCTCTCATCTATCTCTCTCTCTCATCTCTCATCTCTCTATCATATCTCTCTCTCTTTCTTTCTCTTCATCTCTCTCTCTCTCTCTTCATCTCTCTCTCTTCATCTCTCTCTCTCTTCTCCCCCCTCAGGATGTATTAGTGATTAAATATCTGTTTGCTCTCCCCCCTTCTCCCTCTCTCCCACTCTCTCCATCTCCATCTCTCTCCATCTCTCACTCATTTCTCATCTCTCTCTCTCTCAGCTCTCATCTCTCTCTCTCTCTCTCTCTCTCTCTTCATCTCTCTCTCATCTCTCATATCGCTCTCTCCTCTCTCTCTTCATCTCTCTCTCTCTCATATCTCTCTCTCTCTCTCTCTTCATCTCTCTCTCTCTTCATCTCTCTCTCTCTTCATCTCTCTCCTCCCCCCTCAGGATGTATTAGTGATTAAATATCTGTTTAAAATTGTACACGTTGAAATACTCCTCCCCTTCCCCCTCCCCCTCTTGCTCTCCCCCTTCTCCCTCTCTCTCTATCTCTCTCTCTCACTCATCTCTCTCTCATCTCTCATATATCTCATATCTCTCTCTCTCTCTCTCTCTCTCTCTCTCTCTCTCTCCATCTCTTTCTCTCTCTCTTCATCTTTCTCTCTTCTCCCCCCTCAGGATGTATTAGTGATTAAATATGTTTAAAATTGTACACGTTGAAATATTCCTCCCCTTCCCCCTCTTGCTCTCCCCCCTTTTCCCTCTCTCCCACTCTCTCCATCTCCATCTCTCTCTCTCACTCATCTCTCACTCTCATCTCTCTCTCTCTCTCATCTCTCATCTCTCTCTCATCTCTCTCTCTCTCTCTCCCCCCATCTCTCTCTCTCCTTCCCCCTCAGGATGTATTAGTGATTTAAATATCTGTTTAAAATTGTACACGTTGAAATACTCCTCCCCTTCCCTCTCTTGCTCTCCCCCCTTCTCCCTCCTCCCCCATCTCCCCTCCCCTTCTATCATGAAGGTGGTAGGAAATAAAGTGTGATGGATAGACACTAATACATTCGCCTGTACTTTGCACCATCCATTATCCCCACTATCCTGATAAGCTCCCCAGTCCCTGCTGAAGAGAAGCATCTCCATAACATGATGTTACCACCACCATGCTTGACAGTTGGGATGATGTGCAGTGTTGAGCTTTCACCAAACGTAACGCTTGGAATTTAGACCAATCAGTTCTAGTGCTGGGTATGGCAGTGGTTCTCAATCGTTGGTTCATTGACCATTGGTGGCATGAAGCCTTTAGTGGTCCTGTGACCGAGTGAAGTCAACCCCTATCAGTTATGCCTGGGAAACATATGTCTGAGTGCTTCATCCAGCACTCAGAATGTTAACTCAGGAAGAAGCTAGGTAATCAGGATGTAAGCTGACACCTGATAGCCAGCAAGGTATAAAAGGATGTTGTTACTGGCAGTAGCTGCCTGCCTTAGACCAGACAACTCTGCTATGTGAGCTGCTAGCCAGACGGATTCACCAAACTTACTCTTTCAACCAAAGTAAGAATTGTTCATTTGTTTTTCTGACTGCTTAATATACACTTATGGTTTGGTAAATGGTTTAGCCAGCCAGCCTGCTAGATAGGCCTGGAGTGTTAGTCAGTTCTCCCAAATGTGGAGCAGGATTTGTTTTGGTGTTTAAAGGGACAGTGTCCCCTTATGTTATGCTGTGGAGAAATAAAGCCACTGAACGTTTTTATTATCCTGAAACTACACGTGTGGGCTGTTCCCTGACCTCGGCTACAGGCCGTCCTGCCACAGGTCCCTAAAAACTTTATATCACTATAAAGGACTGTTTTTTAGATACAGGTTTAAACTTTTACAAATGTATCTAAAATATGCATATTGATTGGTATAAGTATTGTGGTCCTCAAAACAACTACTACCATTGAATTGGTTTGTGATGGGAAAAGTTTTAAGAGCTTCGGGTACAGTATATAGCATATATTTTGAAAACACCAAGGGCCATATTTACTAAGGTGTGCTATGCTATAAAAAGGAATGAAGATGGAGCACATGGATTTCCAAAATAAAGAGATTTATTAAAGCATACACAATGTTTCGACCCTAAGGTCTTTTTGCACTTGACAAAGACCTTAGGGTCGAAACGTTGTGTATGCTTTAATAAACCTCTTTATTTTGGAAATCCGTGTGCCCCATCTTCATTTCTTTTTGTATGCCGTGGATTGACAAAAACAGGACATGGAGTCCAATCATGGTGCAACAGAAATATTCCGCAGGTATATCATATAATAAGTCCCATAGGTAACGGACATCAATATTCTTGATCCTGTGTATATAGATTTTAACTAAACTGCTCCAGAAGAATTGACATAAATTGTCATCCCAATCTATATTTCACAAACACGTGACTGCCAATGGTGGCTTAAATCCTAGAGTGGGATTTACTGTATAGGGTACTAGGGGGACACAAATACCAATGGCAGACGGTCCCCTTTTAGCCAACCACACTCAGATAAGGTCACAGAACATATAGATGACACAGTCAGAAGCCAGCCAAATAATACCACAGTCCACTCACTGTTAATGTAGAGTGATAACGAACAGCAGGAACTCCGTGTAAGCGTGCATCCAGCTTGATTGAAGATCAGGAAAAAACAGCCCCTGGGGAGGAAAGTGGAGCACAGCGCAGGGACAAATAGCAGGAACCAGCACACCATAGGTTAAAAACTACTTTATTGGTCGACAAGGGGAGACACCATAAAAGGAGCAACCACCCACTCTGACGCGTTTCGGGCTAAGCCCTTTGTCAAAGAGTATGCCCCAGTTACAAAACACACATACTTATATACACATAGTCTAATTACCTAAATCGATCGCATCCTCAGGCATCGGTGACGTCAGCGGAACCAGCCGAAAATCTCACGAGACTTGCCCGTCTAGCCAGAGCCCCAGGAGACAAATCAAGTAGAGCATACTGCTCCACCTAGCCTGGAGGACACGTCCACACAAGCAACAACACACAATATACAATTGAGACAGATCCATGTGTTGTTGCTTGTGTGGACGTGTCCTCCAGGCTAGGTGGCGCAGTATGCTCTACTTGATTTGTCTCCTGGGGCTCCGGCTAGACGGGCAAGTCTCGCGAGACAAAGGAACGACAAAGGAGCTTAGCCCGAAACGCGTCAGAGTGGGTGGTTGCTCCTTTTATGGTGTCTCTCCTTGTCGACCAATAAAGTAGTTTTTAACCTATGGTGTGCTGGTTCCTGCTATTTGTCCCTGCGCTGTGCTCCACTTTCCTCCCTAGAGGCTGTTTTTTCCTTATGCCGTGGATTGGATGCAGCTGATCGTACATTGATGGGAGCACCGGTAATTGTATCACTCTTAATCATATTGTGGTGTGCAGCATTTACTCTTTGTTATATCACTTTAGTGCTATGCTATAAGACACTGTTTCGTGCTGAAAGACACTTTATGATTTATGGTTAAGTCAATGGTCTGTAAGGTATCTTCCAGTGCTGGATGATGTTTTACAGCAGTGGGGTGCAAACTTTCCCCGCTGCGCCCCCCCTACCTGCTCTCCCTCCTTGCTCGCGCCCCCCTCCTTACCTTGACTTTGACATGCCGCGTTGCCAAAGACAAGGGACGTTGCAGAGGCCTCACGCAATCCCCCGGCATTAATTTAAATATCTTGGGGTAAGAGCACGGGGCCTTTGCAACCGCTGCACCACCCCCCCCCCCCCTGAAAAATCTTGCACACCCCTTTCTTACAGTATGTCTGAGCACAACTTAATAAATATGTACTAGAGCAGGGGTGCGTTAACTGGGGGGCATGTTGGATTTTCTTGGGGGGGGGCGTGGGCGGTTGCAGATGCCCCGCGCTGTTCCCCAAAGCATTTAAATTAAATGCCAGGGGATCACGTGAGGCCTCTGCAACTGAACTTACCATGGTTCAACCGGCTTGAGATAACGCGTTAACATGGCAACGTGGCGTCAAATGACGCTGTGGGGTCATGTGATGTCACATGAGCCCGTGTTGACTCCCGTTGCCGTGACGTCACATGACCCCGCTGACGCCGACAGGCAAGTAAGGGGGGTGGGAACACCGGGGGAGTGGATGCAGGGAGGCACAGCATCAGAAGTTTGCGCGCCCCTGTACTAGAGTCTAATAACATGTAAGAGGTACTTGGCTCACCTAGTCTGCTTATTCTCAGTTTCACCTCAGTTACGACTTTGCACGATAACGACCATACCTCAGAAGCACTGCCATATTTCTATCTATGCCTTTTATTTTATTAATTTCTACTCATTTTCAAGCAACACAAATTCATGTTTTTTTAATTATTTTTTTCCAGCTTTCTGGGGTGAATCGGATGACAGTAGCTCAGAAATTGAAGCCATGCTGAGACAACAAGTTCAAAATCATGGTGGAGATGATTTTGATGACTTCTTTGATTAGGAGAACATCACGTATGAACAATGTGTTTTTTCATGGAAACAACCAAGAAGGGACCTTTATACTCATTATAAAGAGAATTGAAAAGGTTGTTTTTTTTTCCTCTCCCCTCTTTGACATGTCCAAGATGTATTTAGCAAAATAATAAACATTAAATACTAACATGCTGTCAACAGAGTTTTGTTGCACTTGTTCATTTTCTTCCCCATTATAGTCAATCTGGCCCAAGTGACCAGTAATGCACCAAAACATTGTTTCTCTATCTCTGCTAATTGGGAAACTATTTATATCATGTTGGTACAGATGAGGGTTTTTTTGTGGCTGTTAAAAGCATTTTTTATATGGACTTCAATTTATACATTTATGCAACATTTCTTATCAATATTTGTGTGTGGTGTGTATAATTTATTTTGCTCATTTATCTAATTTGTGGTTTTTTTCTTGCGCGTGCATACCTTATATACCCTACCAGCATCCTTTAAGTCAGTATTGTTTGTCTTCTGTGAATTACAGACATTCTCAGGTCGGTAGTGGTGGTGTAATCTCTGCTCCAGAGTCCTACGCCAAATGTAAGAAACCAGATTAACAATTTTAATAATAGCTTCATGCATGTGCTGTAGGTGCACATTGATTCAGATCAAAACTTTTTGCCCATCCTCCCTGGCAACCTCAAATTAAATTAGGTTAACTTCAGATGCAGGCGTTGCTGTCCTGCTGCTCCCAGGAAGTCTGTTGCCCTATTTCTGTGCAGACTTCTCTGCAGTGTGGGGCTTTGGGTTCCCCACATTTCCCAGGCAAATCCCTTTGGTGAACAAGAAGCCTGGATCCCTGCAGGCTGGAGCTCCGTTGTTGTTAGGTGTGAATCCCAGCTGGATCACAGGCAATCATATGTGACCCTCCTCTCTTGCAAAGCAGGAACAGGAACTCCAACAGGGACTCTGACAGGTGGTCACTTCCTGCCTTGTAAACCCTGTTTAATTAGTTCATTTCACACACCTCAGGCAAGCTCAGGTAGGATACCTGACACCTTCTGTGTAGTTTCCTGCCTTGTGAAGGGAGTTAACTCCACTTTAATGGAGTATGATGTATCCGGGCCACAGGGAGCTACCTCTCGTTTTCAGTTATGTCCTGGGCACAAAGTAAAGTTAACAATATTACAATTTACAATTACAAACATGCTTAAAATGGGAAACAGCCAAAGTCTTGAAGGAACTTTAGAGAGGAAGCGGATTTTAGGGACTTAGGTAAATTGTTCCAGCAGTGGGGTGATCGGTACAAGAAGGAAGAGTGACCAAATTACTTATTGAACAATGGGACTATAAGCAGGTATAAGGAGATAATTGCTGTGTATAGTAGGTGTGAGAAGCCAGCTTAGATAACTGGGTAACTTGACCAGAAAGTATTTGCGGGTAAGACAGGAAACATGTAAATTGTATCTAGACTCAAGGGATAGCCAACCTAGTACAGTTAACATATAACAATGGTGGATGTGAAGCGCTATGTACAGTAATGGCGCTATATAAATAAAGACATACAATACAATACAATGTTGAAGTTACATACAAAGACAAAATAGCATATTAAGTTATAAAGAATGTATAATTTGCTGAGGTTAATTTGGGGTATCATGACGTCATCATGCGGTTCTTTTTGGCGCGAACGGACTACAGGTAAGAGGGGTATTTATAGGATGTTTTTAGCAGTGTTTATTATCCTTGATAAAGAACGCAGCAGCGTTCGAAACGCGTTGGATTTTTATGACCCAATAAAGTTTATATCTTTTTGGTATTGGGTCCTCTCCTTGCTCCGTTGGATCGTGTGCTCCTTTTCACTTTCTGCATCTTCTAGGGAAATGTGATTAAAATGTCAATATTCCCCAAGTTACTCTACCCAATGATGATGCTCCCTATCACAATAAGCAACAAAGATGTTAAGAAAGTACATGGTGTGTTCACAGGGTTTATATGGGGAGGAAAGAAAAAGAATAAGCGGCAGAAAACTACAAATGGATAAGTTGGAGGGAGGAATATCCATGCCAGATGTGAAGAATTATGGGCAGGCCTGCCTATTTAGATATATAAGAGATTGGGTTAACCACACATATATGTTTGTCATCCCAGAAATGTAAAATGTATATATGGAGGGACACAACCGGATAGCAATACTACACACAAAAGAATCAAAACTCCTAACCTATATAAACAACTCCCTACTAATACACCATACAAAAAAGGCATGGAGAATGATAAGGAAACAGATAGCGCTAGATAGCAAAATATCCCAATACAGGGGAACCCAGAATTCCCGGAAAGCTCCACGAGTCAACCTTTTTTTAATTGGAGGGAGCAGGAATTAACGGAAATAAAACAACTAGTTGAAAAAAAAAGAAAAACATTGTAAATCCTTCCAGGAGCTAAGGAACGAACTCAGTTTAGACAATAGAGAGTTCTTTGCTTACCTTCAAGTTAGGCATTGTGTTAACGGGATAACTACACTGAATCAACGTGGATTTGATGATAATGTCCTGGACTCAACATTAAAAATGACAAAAAACAAAACATTTAATATTAATAATACAGTATCTACAGATTAACAACTCCAAAGGCAGGGGATCCTATCATGGTAGGGACGTGGGCCCAATGGAAAAAAGATGTTCCAGAAATAGGAAATCACTAAATAATAATCAAGGGATTGAAAAATATCTTTAAAAGCACCCAATCCCTATATTGGAGAGAAACAAAAGACAAAATAATACACCATGCATTTATTGCACCTGGAATACAAGTTAAGTTTTCGGATAAGTGTGAGGGAGACTGTCCAAGGTCTTCTGGGAAGATGCCCGCTTTTTCCACATGTTTTGGACATGCCCTCAAATTCAAGATTTCTGGAACAGGATAGTTGAATTTATAGACAATATATACCAAATAAAATATAGCAGAGTTCATATATGCCTGCTATTGGGAGCATAACAGGGGGAGCAAGCTGACAAAACCAGATATTCTAGGCTTATTCAAACAATTCTGTTGATAGCCAAGAGATGCTTTGCTCTAAAGTGGATAGACAAAGAACACCCAACTTTGGACCTAGTAGAGCCCAAAATGCTGGAGCTGTTCAAACTGGACAGGTTGGTTGCAGGGTTAGAAGGGCTATTATCAAAAAAATAGGATGATTGAGCACTGGAAACAGTTTTTGACAAAAACCCAATTCAATAGGAAAATCTGGGAGGAAATACTAGAAACTAACATATAAGGTAATCAAGGACTCGCCAGGATAATGTGTTTAAATGAAAGTGTGAAGATTCACCATTTTGGTGGCTCTGTCCCCTTAACCCTCGCCCGCTCATCTGGATCCAGTGGCACTCAAGAAAGGCAGTCTAATGGTGGTGCTCATGCGCGGGCTCCTTCGGTCTCCGCGATTCCTGGGTCCAGGGTGCACTCTCTTGCCTCTGGCATTGATGCAGGACGCATGCGCGGTGCGCGGTCTCCCCAGCGGTCTGCGGTCTACCTCTCATTCCCGCCCCCACCCTGACGTCAGAGCTACACGGCACAACAGTACCCCTGTGCTCCTCTGTCCCCGCGGGTCCCGCCTCCAGTCTCCACCCCCATACTGACGTGGGTGGCGTGCACTGACGTCGCACGACCGGGTTGCCAGAGTGATGCGCGGGTTGTGCGCACTTCCTGGAAGCTCCACCTCTGTCTCAATATGTAATAGGACACACCTGCGCGATCCAGCAGCCTATCAAAGAGGGCGGTTCTACTTCCTGGATGCCTCCCATTGGTGGGAGGTCCTTTAAATATGCTGTCGGAACTCTCATTCTTTGCCGAGCATAACTTCTGTTTGTGATGCTGAACCTCACTGCTTCTAGCCTGTCTGCCTCTTACCTTGCTGCCTGACCCTGCCTAGTACCTTGGACTTTGTGATACTCTCCTGCACTGACCCTGGCTTTGGTTACGACGACTCTGCTCTCTCCTGCACTGACCCTGGCATTGGATTACAACGACGCTGCTCTATCCTGCACTGACCCAGGCTTTGGCTCTACGACGAGTCTGCTCTCTCCAATCCTGACTCCGGCTACGTACCCCAACGATCCGCTACTCTCCACTCCTAGACCCGGCAAGTACCACGTTTACGCTGTCCTCTATAACCCTGACCCGGCTTGCAAGATTATCCTACACTCTAGACGCTCCCTCGCGGTTGTGGTCGGCGTTCTATACCAATCTCTACCTCACCCCCACGGTCGCCCCTCGTTTATTGGGGAGCTACGTGTTACAGTATGCTCGGCCACACAAACTTCGACCCCACTGAGGTAGGAAGAGTCCTGAGCACGCACGCCAACGCCCTGTCAACTCTTGAAGATAAATGGGAATCTAATGACCAAAACCTGAGAACCCTCCAGGAGGACTTTAGAACCTTATCCCTCCATCTACAAGGGCCACGCACGGACCCCGCGCACTTGGTCACTAGTACCCCTCTCATGCCTTCTTATCTGTCCGAACCCCGGCTCCCCACGCCAATCGGTATGGGGGAAATCCTCACGAGTGTCGGGGTTTCCTTAACCAATGCTTCATTCAGTTTGAGATGAATTCATCCCGCTTCTCTTCTTCTCGTTCCAAGGTAGCCTACATAATCTCTCTCCTCATTGATGATGCCCTTGCCTGGGCTTCTCCCATCTGGGAGCGAAGATCTGACCTCACCCAAAGTATTGGAGCCTTTACCAAGGAATTCCACAGGGTGTTCGATACACCGGGTCGAAAGGTATCTGCAGCTTTTGCTCTATTCTTTATTTCTCAGGGTAACCGCCCAGTCGCTCGTTATGCACTCACGTTTAGGACCAATGCCACAGAAACGGACTGGAACGGGGAATCATTGTCTGCTGCCTTCTGGCAGGGATTGTCTGAAACCGTGAAGGATGAACTTGCGACTCACGACCGGCCTACCGATCTGGAAGATCTCATTGCAATCTGCATCAAGGTGGACCATCGGCTTCAGGAGAGAAGGACTGAGACGACTTCATCGCACGACCCCTACCAGGATAAGCCCCAACCAGGTGGGTCAGTTTGAGTTACCTGTTCCAGACTCATCTGAACCTATGCAGTTGGGAGTCACTACGCTCTCACGCTCAGAGAAGCAACGCTGCATAGACGCTGGACTTTGTCTGTATTGTGGGGGTCCTGGACATTTCGCATTTTCTTGCCCCAACAAGGCGGGAAACGCAAGGTTCCCATGAGGCCTAGGGGAGTCTCATTGGAAATGATATCTTTATCCCTTATAGCTACTTCCAATCCCACAAGGATCCTTGTGCCTATCTCCTTGTCGGGTAAGAGATTTTCTTTATCCACATTGGCCTTTCTTGATTCGGATTCCGGGGGCAACTTTATTGATCAGAGCTTTGCAGAGAACCATAACATCCCTCTGTGTGCAAGAAAGATCCTATTGCCTTGAAGGCTATTGATGGTAGACCGCTTCAGCCTGCGTTAATCTCTTTGGAGACTCAGATTCTTCAGCTAAGGTCTGTAAATAATCATGTGGAGATATCTCTTTGAATGCCATTCACATTCCTATTGCAGTAATCTTGGGACAACCCTGGCTACAAGTCCATAATCATCGGATTGATTGGTTGAACAAGAAACCTATTCAGTGGAGTCCACACTGCGTTCAAAATTGTCTTGAGGGCTCAAGTAGCGTTTGTGCAAAGACAAAGAAAGGGTACAATTGCCGGAGGAATACATCGACTTCAAGGATGTCTTTGACAAAGTCAAGTCTGAAATACTTCCTCCACATCGTCCCTACGATTGTCCTGTCAAATTTACCTCACCGCCTCCAGGAGCCTCTTACCCTCTGTCTATGCCTGAAACTAAAGCCATAAAAGAATATATATTGCTGAGAATCTTCAGAGGGAGTTCATCCGCAAATCCACATCTCCAGCTGGAGCCGGGTTTTTCTTTGTAAAGAAAAGAGATGGGACCCTGCAACCTTGCATCGACTATCGTGGTCTCAACAAAATTACTATCAAAAATCGCTATCCTCTTCCTCTCCTATCCGAACTTTTTGATCGTCTTCAAGGAGCTAAAATCTTTTCCAAATTGGATCTACGGGGTGCGTATAACATCAGAATCCGTCAAGGCGACGAGTGGAAAACTGCATTCAATACCCGAGACGGACATTACGAGTACCTGGTCATGCCTTTCAGCCTCTGTAATGCCCCAGCTGTGTTCCAAGATTTTGTCAATGAGATATTCAGGGATCTTCTCAACTCGTTTGTAGTTGTTTACTTGGACAATATCCTGAGTTTTTCTAAGTCTGTGCAGGAACATTTAGGACACGTCAAACAAGTTCTGCTTCATCTACGAGAATCATTTATGTGCAAAACTTGAAAAGTGTAATTTTCATCAATCTTCTACAGGTTTTTTAGAATACATCATTTCGGATACCGGCCTTACGATGGATCCTGCCAAGATCATAGCGGTTCTGGACTGGCCTCAACCCACCACGCTCAAGGCTGTACAAGCGCTTCCTGGGGTTTTCCAATTATTATCGCAGATTCATTCAGAATTTCTCTTTTCTAGTAGCTCCCCTGACGGCTCTTACCAAAAAAGGAGCGGATCCCTCGTCTTGGTCTACTGCTGCAGTCAAGTCTTTTGATCTCTTAAAAAAAGCATTCGTATCCGCCCCGGTTCTGGTTCATCCTGATCCTAAGCTCCCCTTTACCCTCGAGGTGGATGTATCTGCCATCGGTGTGGGCGCTGTTCTTTCCCAGAGGAAAAATCCTCAGGCCAGGTTGCATCCTTGTGCTTTTTTCTCCAAAAAAATTTCTGCAACTGAACGTAACTATGATATTGGTAATCGTGAACTCTTGGCCATGAAACTTGCCTTGGAAGAATAAAGAAACCTTCTAGAAGGAACTGAGATGCCTATAACAATTCTTACGGATCAGAAGAATTTGTTGTACAATGAGGGAGCTCGTCGCCTGGGAGCACGCCAAGCAAGATGATCACTGTAGAGGGAGAAAGGGGGTGGCCCGGTATTAAAGGGGTTGCACCCCATATGGCCATCCCCTGACCTCACCAGAGAGACAAGGGGTTAACTGGACTGCGGTCCAGGGATGAGGTTTGCACCTTATTTATACCTTGAAAATGTATGTTCCCCTGTTCCCAGGATCCGTTATAAGCATGTATATTAATGTTTTAAAGTGCATTTCTGTATCTCCAGTTCTGGAGGTCGCAGAGAGTTCATATTTGGCCAATATGTGGAGTCACTGTAGGCATTAAAAACTGGCAAAGGTCGACCCACTGAGCCCACCAGAATGGAACTTATTAATATGTGTAGATATTAAAGTGTATATGTATTTTATTTTGGATCTGTTCTGAAAATGCAGACGCCATTTGCTAGGCTAATAAGTCATGAAGGGCAGATGGCTGAGTAGCCTAAGCACGGTGATCAAAAAGTAACTGCCTTGATTGTTACCCAATGTCTAGGGATTAAGTATTAGTCAATCAACAAACTCTGCCAGTCTGATTGTTACCTGAGGGCATGGGTTAGTCTGTTAGTCTGTGTCTACACATTAGAGAGTGGATACAGATAATTGTTCACTAATAGGCTGTGTTCAATGTTAAGAATAGGGTTGCACAGGTATATAAACTGTGTCAACCCTACAGTTTTTAGTTGTGCTGGAGTTGTGCTTCTGATACCATCTTGAATGTCACTGGATTGCTGGAGTTGTGCTTCTGATTCCATCTTGAATGTCACTGGACTGCTGGAGAATTGCTATTGCATACTTCTCCATTCCCCAACCCTAAGTAAGTGTTATCTTCTTGCCTGTTGATTGTACTATATTGCTGTGTTCACCTTATTTAAGGAATAAATTATATTTTATTATATCTAAGCCTCGTTCAGTTCAACCCAGATATTTGGTGTTCATTATATCTTTTCATAAGCTACCGTGACAATCACTCTTCTTTTCAAGGTTCAACTTTGTTATCTCCTACCTTCCTGAGACGAAAAACGTCAAAGCAGATGCTCTCTCTCGTCAGTTTTCTCTTGAGGACAATTCAGAGGATCAACTCGAGTCTATTCTTCCTTCTAAACTTATTCTTTCTTCCACTAACTTTGAGGCTTTGGCTTTAAAGGATATCGTTCTTCAACAAAACCAGATTCCTGATAACCTTTTGGTCCCTGAGGGTCATCTGTTTACTTCTCCTCCTTTGCCCAAACAGTTCTTGGAGTGGGGACATTCTTCCAAATCGGGGCAAAAAGGACATTGGATCTCATCTCCCGGACATTCTGGTGGTCTCGGATGCAGAAGGATGTTAAGACTTTGTACTTGCGTGCCCAACTTGTGCCAGAACTAAGACTTCCAGAAACCTCCCTGCTGGGTTACTTCAGCCATTACCTGTTCCGGTTCGGCCATGGACACACTTATCCATGGATTTCGTGATGGATTTACCCAATTCTGAGGGTATGAACACTATCCTTGTAGTTCTAGTAGTAGATCGGTTCTCCAAGCAATCACATTTTGTACCGCTCAAAGGCCTACCTAGCTCTCCCAAACTTGCTGAGATATTCATCAAGGAGATCTTTCGTCTTCACGGGGTTCCAACAGGGATTGTATTTGATAGGGGATCGCAGTTCGTATCTAAATTTTGGCGCTCTTTTTGTCTTCAGTTAGGCATATCTCTTCACTTTTCTTCTGGGTACCACCCGCAGACTAATGGGCAGACGGAGAGGACTAACCAGTCTTTAAAAAATTCATTCGGACTTTGTGTCCGATTCCCAGGACGATTGGTTGGAGCTTCTTCCTTGGGCGGAATTCGCACACAATAATCTTCGTAGTGAATCGACCACTGAATCTCCTTTTTTCATTAATTACGGGTTCCATCCCGCTACTCTTCCTCTTACAGTTTCTACCTCAGGGGTCTCAGCCGCCGACGACAGGATCAGGGAACTTCAAAATCTGTGGAAAAGGACCCAAAGGAACATCAAATCAGACGTTGAGAGACAGAAACGTCAGGCTGATCGCCATCGCAGACCAGCTCCTAAATTCAAACCTAGCGATAAAGTCTGGATGTCTTATGAAAATATTAGGCTGAAGGTTTCCGTCAATGAAGTTCGCGCCTAGATTCCTCGGTCTGTTCTCTATTTCCGAAAAGACCAATCCGGTAATTTATCGTCTGTCCTTACCTTCATCCATGAGAATTCCCTCAGTTTTCCATGTGTCGTTACTCAAACCAGTGATCCAGAACGCACATTCCATTCCCGTTCTACCCACCACCTCCATGTTGGTACAGGGTCAGCCCGATTACGAAATCCAATCTATCCTGGATTCCAAATTTTCTCGAGGTTCTTTGTATTATCTCATTCATTGGAAGGGTTTCGGCCCTGAGGAGAGATCTTGGATTCCCAGTCATCGGGTTCATGCGGCAAGAATGGTTAGGAGGTTTCATCTAAATTTTACGGAAAAGCCTTCATGGAGTCGCCCGGACGTCGCTCCTAAAGGTGGGGGAGGGGGGTACTGTGAGGATTCGCCATTCTGGCGGTTCTGTCCCCTTAACCCTCACCCGCTCGTCTGGATCCAGTGGCACTCAAGAAAGGCAGTCTAACGGTGGTGCTCATGAGCAGTGCGCGGGCTCCGTCGGTCTCCACGATTCCTGGGTCCAGGGTACACTCTCTTGCCTCTAGCATTGATGCATGGTGCGAGGTCTCCCCGGCGGTCTGCGGTCTCTGCCTCTTGTTCCCGCCCCGACGTCAGAGCTACACGGCACAACGGTACCCCACGCTTCTCTGTCCCCGCGGGTCCCGCCTCCGGTCTCCGCCCACGTACTGATGAGGGTGTCGTGGCGCACACTGATGGCGTGCGACCGGGTCGCCAGCGGGTTGCGTGCACTCCCTGGAAGCTCCACCTCTGTCTCAATCGGCTGTGTAATAGGACGCACCTGCGCGATCCAACAGCCTATCAAAGAGGGTGGTCACAATGTGTATGTATTTGTTGGTGCACTTAGTTACACTATCTGCCCAGTGCGCCAGCACCTGGGCCCACTGATATCTTCGCAAAGGATCCGCGATCCGTGATCTCCTCAGCGATGTGATCTCCATGCAAGAGCTGTCCGCTGGGGGATCCCACTCTCTAGCAATCTCTCTCTTCTTAGGGGTCTGGTCTCAGACCACAACCAACAGGGCCGCGCAGCACTGCAGCTGTTTCCTGAACTCTATTGGCAGCACTAATGGGGCAGGCTCCCTATCATAGGATCTACATAAATCACAATTTGATTCCACTTCTGATGTTGCGGATGTATCTAATGTTTTTAACACTGTTCAGGATGGTTGTAAACATATACCATTTAAAGCTCAATCCAAGTTCTATCCAGCTCATTCTAAGGGTCATCATTCGGATACCTTTTTCAATATGGTCAATAATTAGTTTAATTTGCTAGTCAAAGATTTTAAAATAGGAGATATCAAACAGAATTTGAATATTAAAGAAAATGTGGCCTTGAAAACTTTGAAAGAAAATAAGGATATAATTATAAAGCAAGCAGATAAGGGTGGAGGCGTAGTGCTGCAGAATCGCAGTGACTACGAAAAAGAAGCCCATAGACTATTACAAGATGCCTATTTCTATAAAATATTGGGAAAAGATCCTACGAAGGAATTCTTAATTCTTTTCAAATTAATGTTGGATGATGCACTATCTAAGTCTGTTATTTCACCTGCCGAGTTTTCTTTTTTGTATTCAGACAATCCTAGAATACCAATATTTTACCACCTACCCAAAATGCATAAAGCAAGTATTGACCCCCCAGGAAGACCCATTATATCGGGGATACAGTCTTTAACTGCGAACCTGTCGCAATACGTTGATTTCTTTCTCCAATCCCTTGTTGGTAAGTTACCGTCATATCTTAAAGATTCCACTGCGGTTCTGAATCTGTGCTGTGACC
This sequence comes from Ascaphus truei, assembly GCF_040206685.1. NCBI lineage: Eukaryota > Metazoa > Chordata > Amphibia > Anura > Ascaphidae > Ascaphus > Ascaphus truei. Next base: position 97,429,600 of record NC_134486.1, on the reverse strand, counting down.
TTAAATGGAAAGACACCTACAGATGGGTGACCTGTGATATACAGGCTTTATACACACATATCCCACATCTGAAAGGGGTAGAAGCTGTGAGTGCCTTTCTTGAAAGTGATCCCTCACTGCATCCTCTAAACAGAATTCATTCTCCAGTCAATTGGTTTCATATTAAAGCACAACTACTTCATGTTTCTCTCAGACTTCTACTTGCAGATTTGCGGAACAGCAATGGGGACACGATTTGCCCCCAGTTTCGCAAACCTGTACGTGGGAGAATGGGAAAATCTGTTTATTTGGGGTAATAACCCCTTTAGGGGGAACATTATAGCATGGCATCGCTATATAGATGACGTTCTATGTGTGTGGAACGGGGGCGTGGAGTCTGTTAATGAGTTTATGCGCTATATCAATAACAATAGTTATAACTTGATATTTACGCATACCACTGATTCAACAGTAATAGATTTTTTTGGATCTCAGATTAATAGCGTCAGCTAACGGTGGCGTTGAGACGGAGACCTTTTTAAGGAGGTTGATATGAACAACCTCCTAATGGCAACTAGCAATCATAAACCCTCCTGGATTCAAAATATTTCAGGAGGACAATTTATGAGATTGAGAAGGAACAGTAGTAACACAGAAGTTTTTGATAAACAGGCAGACAGACTAGTACAGAGGTTCATTGAAAGAGGCAACCCTATGGATCTACTTGCAAAAGAACTAACGAGAGTGAGGCTCATGGATCGCGACACATTACTTGTTCCAAGTACTAAGAAAAAGCATATAATAAATGACCAACAGATTGACGTAGCATTTATTACGAATTTCAACTCAGCAAATAAAAGCATAGAAAATATTATTTCTAAATATTGGAATATTCTTTGTAATGACCCCATCTTAGGGACCCAGCTTGTCAAGAGACCTAGTTTTATATACAGGAAAGCCAAGAATTTTACAAATCTATTGGCCCCTAGCGATATTGGACATGAGATGAATCCAACTGCTGATAAATGGTGGCTTACTACCAAACCTGTAGGTAACCATACCTGTGGTAGATGCTCAATTTGCAGATTCCTCCATTCCGATAAAAAACACATAATTTCTAAAACAACTAAGGAAGTCTTCACTATTGAAGACTTCATTTTATGTACTTCTTCCTATATAGTATATCTCCTTGAATGTTCCTGCGACTTTCAATATGTCGGTAGAACTAAACGCGTATTGAAGATATTCATACAAGAACATATTCGCAATATCAGAAGTGGTTTCACTTAGCATAGTGTATCTCGTCATTTTTTACAATATCACAATAAGGATCCTTCTTTCCTCACTTTTAAAGGCATTCAACATTTCCCTTGTAGTAGGCGTTGAGGAGATAGGGTTAAAACTCTTTCTACCCAAGAATCCTTCTGGATACATAGGTTAGATACAATGTCGCCCAAGGGGCTGAATGAAGACATTGATGTGTGGACTCTTTATTAAGCTGTGCACATATCCGTCAATATATTATTTGTCAAATTTTAATTATGTTCTGTATCCATTCTAATCATGGTTTTTTCTGTCATTTCAGATTTTTAATAGTTTCAGATTTGTAAGTTTTTTATTAGATTTTTATTGTCTTTGTATATGTATTACGTAGTTTGTTCCTTTTTTTTTTCATTTTCATGTATTATGTATGTAATTGGTGATTATGTTTCACCTGATGTGATTGCCATTGATGCTCATCCGATTGGATGTCTATGCCCTGTGCCAACCAATGTGTGAGCCTCGCGGGGTATTTAACATCTTCTGAACCATTGAGCGATTATCCCTGAGGAAGTAGCATTGCCGCTACGAAACGCGTAGGATTGTCACTTTTTTATTATTCTTCTTAGCTTGTGATCCCCTTGTAGCACACAGTGTGTTTGTGTATCGAGTCTGACACTCTTCACACGCGACGCACCGTGATGGACCGTGCGCGACTAACAGTGATGTCATTGACCGGTTCACTGCATACCAGGTATCTACTTGGGCTTTCTACTAACCTGTGATACACGGACAATCAGTATTCATGGACATTTCGAATTTGTGACCATCACTGGGATGTGATCACTACACCACAAGGAGATACAATCTTCTAATTTTTGGAATTCATCTTACCGAAACGAAACCATCCTGATAGAAGGGACGCCAGCTCCGAGACGGATCCATAGTGCCACTAATGAGAGAGGCCACCGCCACTGACGAGCCGAGACGACCCCCTGGTACCATCGAGACTAGATGATCTCCTTTTGTGTACATTTCTGCTGATTGGTAACCTCTGTGTTTATCACAGTCAATGCTTTTACCCTACTTATCTGATGTACGCAGATTACTTACCTTTTTATTGATAGAATACATCTTTATGTACTTCACTATGTGCGTTTTTGCCCTGTTTTCTTTTGTTTTTGTTTCTCTAGTGCAGAGGATGAGACACTCTATTGATACAAATGCAGACGCTAGTATTTCATTCACCTATTACGGTTATATATATATATATTATTCCCTATACTGGGTATGTGGGTATGCACTTTTGGTTATATTTAGTCACGATTTGTGTCTTACCACTGTGAGGTTGTATTAGTTGCGCACAATTATATTTCACGTTTCCCTATCCTAGGGCCTGTCCCTACAGCAGCCACAATCTCATAATATGTCTCAGGGCCTAGCTGGGGCCTAGGGGATTACCGGGCCTAGTGCAGTGGGTCCCTGACCCCTGCACACACAACCTCCCCTATCTGTGTCCCAACTCCTACTCTTCCTTCCTCTCCTAAGCGCGCCAAATTTATCTTTCCTCTCAGGGAATCCTGCAGCCCTATTGGCTCTCTGGCGTCAGGTGGTAAAGCAGCCCCAAGAGGAGTAATGTAGAGAATGACGCTCAATATCCGTGTGTACACAAAATCATCTTTGATAATTGAGAAGATAATTCAAAATAGGAACACTATGATCTGTCCATAAGCTCATATGGATAATATAGATTTAAGGGGGGGCAAAATAAAGTAAAGACCTAGTGGTCAGTCAGCCCGACTACCGCAGAAGTGAGGCTGCTGGGTCTTGAAGTCCCCTATGAAGCTCTTTCCTATTGGGGCTGCGTGCGCGATCCTCACTGCGCATGCGCAATGCTGTAATGGCCGCCGCTTCTCTGCCACTCCACTGCGCACGCTCGACCTCCTGCTGATGCACGACCTCTCGCGCCAACCTCAATATGGCGACCGCGACTGTTCTGCGCAAGCCTCCGCGAGCACCTGGACATTGCGGCGCCCTGCGGTGGGTACAGATCCACACGTACCACCGGGCAGCAAACTTCTACGGGGGACACTGTCACGAGAGGAGGTGGCTGGCCCGGTAATAAAGGGGTTACCCCCCAGCTGGCCACCCCTATCACCGTGTGGGAGGCGAGGGGTTAACTATAAAAATGGTTAAATGTGTTTTTATTCCCCTGCCTCAGTACAATATGTGTTTCCCCCTTTTGGTTGAATGTATTTCGCTGATTACATGTGTTTTGACCCTTACAGTATGTACACCAAGCACATACACTGGGATAAGGTTGGGAGGGAAAGGGTTAACTGTGTTGGTATGTTTATGACCCTTTGTTCCCCTTCCCACCTTTTCATCCCCCATTTGCAACACTGTCTCATAGGTCGCCATTGGAGCTCCATAGAAGTCTATGGAGATTTCAAAGTTTTTGGCCCGATACCTAAGAAGACCAGCAGGTGGAGCCCAAGAGGACGAGCGGAGCTTCCCCATTGAAATGAATGGCGCAATGCATTTTAATGGGAATACCTCGAGTCCGCTCTCCAGGAACTGAGTTGGCTGCCGGCCAAACCACAGTATCCGAAAATAGTTACAACCTCAAAGAAAGAGCTTTGATTGTAAATTGCCATGGGAACTCGGTCACGGCCAAGTTCACCATCAATTAAAGTTGGTAACTCCGGTTCTGGGGCAGCTAGCAATAAAATTATTTTTGCCCCTAGCTCGTGGGGACCCCCTCACTCGACCCCAACAGGGTCCGACAGGCAATGGCCGCGAGAAAGGGTCGCGCCCGCCACAAGGGTCGCCGCCATTGACCACATTGGCGGAGAAAAGCCGCTAGGTTAAAACGGCTAAGTATAAAATTGTCATAACCTGATGTGCTTATCTCCGGTTCGGTGATAGCTGGAGAGCTGAATTTGGCCACCGGGTAGTCATGCTTCCAGCATGATTGCATGGCAATTTCCAGCCCTCTCAGACTAACCGAACGGAGAGTATTTCATTTGTAAAGTTGCGGTCATCGACATTGGCCGCCATGAGGGAGAAAGCCGCTAGGTTTTAAAATGCGAAGTGTAAAAGTGTATAAACCTGAAACCATTATCTCCGGTTCGGTAAGGGCTAGAAGACTGGGATTTGGCCACCCTGCAGTCATAGCTCCGGCATGATTGCATGTCAATTTCCAGCCCTCTCTGATCAACCGAACGGAGTATGGTTAACTGTGTAAAGTTTGGTTGCTGCCATTGACTCCAATGTCAGAGTGAAATGCACTAATTTCCCATTGACTCCAATGGCGGAGAAAACCCCATTGTTCCCTATGGGGAATTAAAGGTGAAAGTTGTAACTCCGGTTCGGTGGGTCGTACGAAGCTGAGATTTGGCCACCATGTAAAGTCACCTCCGGCATGAGGCCATGGCAAATTTCGGCCAACTCGGACCCACCGAACGGATATTTAGGTATAAAGATTGTGAAATATATAATGTATATTCATGCCTACTGTAAAGCCCACGAAAGTTACTGGCCCATGAGGTATGTTAATGGCCAGGGGGCGACAGTGTGTCTACAGGGAATACCCTGATCAAAGGCTCCCCCACCCTGATTAAGTATTCTAGGGCGGGGAAGAGCAGGACGTCACACTTAAAGTTAGAATTTCCCTGTCCAGATCGTCATCTGGCAGACTTGGAGGCGCCAGCTTTTTAGAGTGGGGCTAAGGAAATGGTTCTCTGACTAGAGGAAGGCGAACCCCCTGTGGGCAGGTACTATCTTGCTTCCCACGTGAGTTGGCAAAAGGTAATTGGACTCGGGTAATTGTCATCCAATACCTGAGTCCCAATGTTAGGGATAGAGCCCAAATCACATATAACCAATTGCAAGCTCTTTGCCCATTGTCTTTCATGTCTTCATTCTTATACCTGATGCCTGATGAACTGCTAACCTGAATCCTGGGTTATTTCATTGTCCCCTTCCTAAGTGTATATATTCCGTTTGTTATTTGTCCAATATTGTGTGTCCACCTGTCTTAAGGAATAAAATCTCTTTATTATATCACAGTCGTATTCAATTCAACCCAGTTATTTGGCGTATATTATAACCCTGTAAGCTACCGTGACAGACACCTCTGCCAGGACGCGATGCCGAGGTGAGCCAATCGCCCTGGTAACCATGCTTAAGGAGCTACCGTGCTCTGCGGTCACCTGGGAGCTCACACCAGACACCCCTGGGGCAGTCAACTCACCCTTCTTGTCGGTAGGTATTGGTCCCAAACCTGGGACCGACGGTACCATCATCGTAGACCGGGCCGGCCGTTGGAAGGCACACTGGCCCACAGCAAGGTCCGCAGTAGAGGAGGCAATCAGCTCTTTATCCTCAGCTTCACTTATCTGTGGTTCCGGCATGGGAACTGTTTCTGGAGCTGAGTCTGGAACCGCGGACAGAGCATACGGGCCCTCCGAAACTTCCGTGAGCAAGGTAGATTGGTTTGCCGCATCTTTCTCTGCGGGTTCCGCCGGCCACAGCAGCACTGGCTTCAGGAACTGTGCTCCGCAGCAGGCACACTTGGGTCCCCAGCTCAATTCGCCATCTGGAAAATCACACTTGGGGCACAGGCATCTGACGTATCTTCTTCCTTCCACGTTCACTACCTGAACCCCTCTTGGTCGCTGATAGGTATCAAAGTTCATACCACCCGAGAGATAAAGGTCTTTCTGTAAGCACGGGCACAAAAGAAACGTTACATACATTCCTTCTGCTGGCCAAACACCATACAACTGAGGATGTGGTTCGCTGCATCCTGTACTTTCCTCAGTGGAGACAGCAGTTACTGATTGAGACTCACTGTGCTTGCTCCCCCTGGTGGACTCCAGAGGAGGAGCACCCTCTTTCAAGGAGTGGTTCTGACTCTGCGCTGAGCCACCCACAGGACAGGGGCGGGGCTCTGGTTTTCACGCCAGACCTGGACAGATTTTGGTAATCAATTCTCATGCCGCCTGTTTGCAGGCAGCACGTGCGCCATCCAGACTTGGCGGGAGACGCCATTTTAGGTGTGACTCACTGTTAGCATTCCCGGGTGAGGGAGTCTCCATTTTGATCACAGTCCCTTTAACTACACTATGACTCTTTGTGCATGAAGAAACTGCTAACTCGGGGTAAATAATGGGACTTCCTGGAATGGGCTATGCATATTCGAATAGGGTGGATGGACCTCCCCCTTCTGGTACCTCGTGTCCTACACTCACTAACACGGAGCACCATAGTCCGTCCGCGTCTATGCGGCGGCCTAGAACCTTTACTGCACCCCTTAGTTGTGGATACTGACTCAGGATCAAGTATATATAACGGGATGGGGCAGGAACCTGCCCCACAACCAGTGTGTGGAGAGGCGGTACTTGCATCTCCAGTGCCCATTTGTAAACCTCTTGGCATGACGGTAATGATAGCGTGAGCGACATAATTTAACTGAATTCGGGCACCCTAGGTCTGGATCTCAGCAGCGTCTCCAAATGTAGCCCTGCTTCCCCCACCCCTAAGTGAGATCAGGGGGGTGGCTGTAAATAGCTACTGGTGCTGCCCTTTTACCTGTTTGGCTCGCAGGAGCCTAAGCCTCCATCGCTGGGAGCCTGGGGTGAATTACTCTTATAAATGGTGCAGCGCCTCCACCTATGAGAGATCCCAGCAGAGTGGAAGCAGCCCCTCACAGGAAAAAATAACATTACTCACACAGTGATAAAATAGAAAGGCTTTACTGTAACAGACCCACAATATAACAGTTACTGTATGGGCAACACAGATAATAACATTAGCAACGATATCACTCTGTACCCCTAATAGTACAACTACCCGGTCGCCTCGCAGGGCTATAACCCCACACCATGTACCCCACACCGTGTCCACAGCACCCCAAAGTCCCACACCCAACCTCCTTGGTATTTGAGACAGCGCTGCCCACAATGTGTATGTATTTGTTGGTGCACTTAGTTACGATACCTGCCCAGTGCGCCAGCACCTGGGCCCGCTGAAATCTTCGCAAAGGATCCGCCGATCCGCGATCTCAGCGACGTGATCTGCACGCGAGAGCTGTCCGCTGGGGGATCCCACTCTCCAGCAATCTCTCTCTTCTTAGGGGTTTGGTCTCAGACCACAACCAACAGGGCCGTGCAGCACTGCAGCTGGGTCCCTGAACTCTATTGGCAGCACTAATGGGGCAGGTTCCCTATCCTAGGGCCTGTCCCTACAGCAGCCACAATCTCATAATATGTCTCAGGGCCTAGGGGATTACCGGGCCTAGTGCAATGGGTCCCTGACCCCTGCACACACAACCTCCCCTATCTGTGTCCCAGCTCCTACTTCCTCTCCTAAGCGCGCCAAATGTTTCTCTCCTCTCAGGGAATCCTGCAGCCCTATTGGCTCTCTGGCGTCAGGTGGTAAAGCAGCCCCAGAGGCTGCTGGGTCTTGTAGTCCCCTATGAAGCTCTTTCCTATTGGGGCTGCGTGCGCGATCCTCACTGCGCATGCGCGATGCTGCAATGGCCACCGTCGCTTCTCTGCCACTCCACTGCGCACGCGCGACCTCCGGCTGAAGCGCGACCTCTCGCGCCAACCCCAATATGGCCGCCACAACTGCTCTGCGCATGCGTGAGCACCAGGACATAGCGACGCTCTGCGGAGGGAGCCGCCGGCAAGCCCGTCGCCTCCCCGCAACACCCCCCACAGCAGCGGAGGTAAGGGGGAGGGGGGGGGAACGAAGGACCGGAAGGGACCTGGCTACATCTATATCAGTATATACAAATAAATCAAAAAAAGTATTGTAGTTATGGAATGATCTTTGTGTATACTAAGGGGCCTATGCAGAGAGCAGTGAATTTTAAAATTGGCGAGTTTAATAAAAAGTAGCTTTTTTGGAGAATTTTATTCTCCATATGCAGAAATGTGCGAATTCTGCTATGTTTAACATGAATGCGTCTGGCGAGTTTAAATTGGCGAGATGCGCGCTGCAGAAATGTGTTAAAAAAAATTCGCGCCTTTTTTTTCCCTTTGCTATGGCCGCGAGCGGCAGCTTCTTGCCAACTTTTTCTGGCGAGGCAAAAAGGAGACAATCGCGCCATTTTATTGGCGCGAACAGCCGCTAGATGCCGTTCACGCCTCTCTGCATAAGGATATTTTTAAAACTGGCGAGATGGAGGTTCTCGCCAGCCGCGAGGCGAGTTTTAGAAATAGAAAAAAAAAATTGGCGCGTTTTTCGCAACTCGCCATTTTCTGCTGTTTTCTGCGCGATTTTCTCCAAAAAATGGCGAATTTTCAAATAGCGCTGCTCTCTGCATAGGCCCCTTAGTGTTATGGCGCCTTCATAGGAGGTCCATACTGCACTTGCTTGTAAACATTGGTATTCCCTATTAACAAAAGAGTTAAACTAAAGTGTGCTTATTGCCATGTGGTCCAGTATTGGTGGGTCTGAATTCATTACATTTCCACCTCAATCATTTTGATTGCAACTCACTGCGCTGGGGGAAAAAAATCTGAATTCGCACAAATAGCATTCCAGAAAGTAAAACACATACAGGTCTCACCTACTGTTCAGGCATATTGCCCTCATCAAACATGGCCACGAAACGTCCTGGCCCCGCCCCTTAGGGTAGCGTCACTCGACGTCCGAGTCATAACATATCGTCGTGACTCCGCCCCTCACGTCACAGTGTTTGCACAGAGACCAGTTTTCCCGTGGTGCCCCGCGTGTTCCTGTTCCTTGCTGCGTACATTGTGTGTGCGTGCCGCGGCCTGTGCTTTCTTTCCGTACCGAGCATGGGAGTCCCGGCCTTTTTCCGCTGGTTGAGCCGAAAATATCCGTCCATAGTCGTGCACTCGACGGAGGAGAAGGTAAGAGAGGGGCGCTGGCAGGGGTGGGTCTCCAGGCCGGCTCTTTGCTGCAAGGCCCAGTCATACGCAGGCTGTGCGAGATGGACCGGCAGGGGGTGGGGATTTGGAGGCCTCTGCCTTGTGTCTGTTACCTGGACACATCGGTTTTATGTGCACTTGTTTTCTTGCTCTCATACAAGTGAATGACACATGATGGGTTAATCTTTCGGCAAGAGGTCCATTAAAATAGGAAACAAATAATATTTCATTATGTGCACCAGGGTAAACGCCAGTTATTGGTGTATATCACATGAAATAAAAAAATCACGAAACAAATATTTTCGAATGAATTAAATGCATGATATAGAAAGATGCACTATATATAATTTTTTCCATGCATTACATAGATTTAAATCTATGGTGTTTTTTTAATTTTTTTTTTAACACATTTCATTTAATACTGAACAATATTTCCGATAGTGTCACGTGTTGGTTGGTGTATGTTGTCCATCTGCAGGCCTGTGTAGTGTGCAATGGGCACGGTGGTGGTGGTGCTGCTGCCTAACAGCTTGTTTGGGCTACAATGCCTCCCAACAAACGGGGTGGGTCGAAGGATACAGTGAGTCTTCCTTCTAAATTTGCGTGTGGTTGGGCCCTTCAGGGCTAAATGTGTAGTGCCAGCCAAGCTGTTGTAGTGTGAGGTGCTTGTGGAACCGCTTGCCTTCAGGCCTTTGCAAAATGTGAGATTTAGAGCAGTGTTTTTCCCCTGTATGTATACTCTTGTCTGTTTTTGAACATTGTGTAGGGTTAACAAGATATTGCTGTGCCACAAAGGAAATCTTTTGTTCTCTAGGTGCATGTGAGCAATTGCTATATCTGTATTGCAAAGACGAGCCAAGTGGTATAATTTGGCCCATTTCTTTTAGTATAGATTTACCAGAATATTGGCAAACAGTCTAAAAATTTATCCTCCTAACATGCTGTTTTATACTGGTTTAGTCTTGGGGGAAGAATCTTATCGGGAATGTCAGAAAGGTATTGTCAGCAATTTATTAAACGTCGAATGCCTCGGCCCAAGATTATATAATCATTAGTTATTGCCATTTTATGAACTTCTGATATTTCTCTAATAAACAAGAATTTATCCAATGTTATTTGGAAGAATAGAAAACATAAACACTAAGGTTTAATGAGATTCTAAGTGACTTTGTAGAGATTATATTCCAATATAGTAATAATTTTCATCTATCATTTCGGGTCAAGTATGCTAGGGACTAAATATTTGAGCTTTACATTTTTTAAACCCAACTCTACAAAAAGGTTTAGTATCCCTTGGTTTTCTTATATGTAGTAACCCAAGTAATATATTACCCTCCGGTGTCCCAGGGGCCCCTCCATGTCCTACAATATGCATGTCACTTAAAGCTATGAAGCTCATTGAATTTCCTCCCAGAATTTATCTGTTATGTGTTTAATAGCGACTACATTTTCTATGTTTCTATGTTTGTTCTTTCTGCTGCCTGCAGTCACCCTGTGATATCATTTATGACTCTGCCTGTGAGAGACCATAAAGAACAGCAGTAGCTAGTTAGTGAAAGAGTGATTTTAATATGATTTATCACCAGTTGTGGTCAACTATGTTGCACGCTAATGTATTTCCTGTATGTTCCGGTGATAAAGGTTGTGTGAAATTATACCGATGCATTTTTAGACATTTGTAATTTTAAACATACATTTTTTTATTTTATGTATATTTATATCCGTTCTATGCTATTAAATAATACTTAATGCATTGAGAGAGTCTACACTTAATGCCATTTTTAATGAGTTTTATTATACAGAGCATTCTTTGATTTCTAAAGCAGGTTTAGCCCATTTCCCCAACTGTACAATACAACAGGGGTGCGCAAACTGGGAGCACTAGATTTTCTTGGGGGGGGGGGGGGGGCGGCGCAGCAGTTATAGAGGTCCTGCGCACTCCCCCCAGGCATTTAAATTAAATGCCGGGGGACAGTGCGTTACCTCTATAACACACTTCCCTTCCAGCGATGCGTCGTCATGGTAACCTGGCATCACATGACCATGGCAACGTGACGTCACATGACCCCATGCGTCATTTGGCGGGGCGAGGCGCCGAAGAGAGGGGTGCGCATGGGTAAACAGTTTGCGCGCCCCTGCAATACATCACTTTTCTGTTTGTGTTGCCAATTTTCCCTGCAGTTGGAGCTGCAAACTGTCTATCGTTACACAATGTTACTTTAGTAATATAATATAAGGATACGTTGTATCTGCTGAGTTAGGCCGCGTCCATGTTTAGTGCTTGCGGGCTGAGGCGCGCTTCCGCTCGGCACTAAGCCCCTACAGCCGCAATGAGACCGGCTTTAGTAGGGGCTCGCCTACGCTGCCGCGCGCTTGCGGAAGCGTAGGTCTTAGGAAAATTAAAAATTTTCCTGCTTGCCGGAGCGCAGGGCCGGTCACGTGAGCGGTTCGCCCAATGAGGGCGAACCAGCTCCGTGACGTCACTGGCCCACCCGCCGACACGCCCACGGACGGCGCGCTGTCTAAGGCCAGGGAAAGCACCCGCTTTCCCTCAGCCTCAGCGCGCCTCCGCACGCCAGCAAGAACCATGGACGAAGCCTTACACTGATGGATTGATGTTGAAAGTCAGTCATTATGTGAACCTGGATAAGCAGGATCTTTACCCATGCAACTGATCTTTTATTAACATCTACCTGGTATGTTTCTTTGATTGGAACCCCTCTCTTAAATTAAGCACATCTACGATTGATCTTTTATTAACATCTACTTGGACAACACCCTGTTTAGAAGAACAATCTGTTTTAATGTCCCTTGTGTGCTAATTAAGTTGCTTGGGCTGATCTGAATTCAGTCAGGTGACATTTTAGAGCTGTATAACCACATACGGCAGCCCATGCTGTCTGCAGCCCATGCTCAAGTAGCACATTTTAAGTAGCGAGCAAAGTGGTGTTTAAAAGGGAGTTCAGAAGGTGTGGACAACACCTACTGGCCCTGAATCCGATTTTGTCCCTAAATCCTGGATTTGATCTACGCTTGAAAGGAGGTTATTATCTACCCCAGACTGCATATCTCAGCACTTTACTATTGCTGTGATGCCGCATTTACTATTTATATTTGCTATGGCCTCACTTATTTTCAAATCATGCACTTCTTACTACCAGCCTCGTTATGTCTCCAACTCTATTCATCTATCTCCATCTCTTCTCCTCTTTGCCACTTCTCATTTCAAATGAACTACTTTCTTACCTGCGCCCTCTGACACTATACAGCTATATCCCATGCACTAAAACATACCCCTACAAATCATCCTCACACATTCTCTTTCTATCCATGCTTCTCCTCCTTGCTTCTGGGGATCTCTCCCAATTCTGGTCCCTGCCTTATTTCTACATGCTCTCGTCCTCGCCTGCCAAATGCAATTTATACTCCATCTGGTGTCAACCCCCCCAACCTGATACCCATCCTCTCTCCCTTTCTCCTTTGCCCTTTGGAATGCTCGCTCCCTTTCTAACAAGTTCCTCTCTGTGCATGACTTCTTTCTCTCTCACTCTCTAATCCTATTTGCTATAACAGACCTGGCTCAATCAGTCTGACTCTGCTCTGGAAGCTGCCCTCTCTTTTTCTCAAAAACAAACAAAGGTTCCCTCATGAATGCACTCAGATTGATATAGTGAAAATAGTGAGGTATAATTAAAATCAATTTAATGAATAATAAAAATGTTTGTACAGAGGGGCGTGGCAAGAAGGTCCAAGACCACCCCCTAATGACATACCAAAAGAGACTTCCACATAAAGTCAATAGGGAAAGGGACCTAAGGAAACACTAGATATAGCCAAATGGTATATAGGCTGGAGTATGTAAAGATTAATTCCAACAGAATAAGTACCTGCATGCAGTAAAGCAGTACTATTTTCTAAAAAAACAGCAGACTAAAAGGATAATCTCTACCGGTACCAAGTCTAGAGGAATATAATCAAATAGCACAAAGTAAATACCAGAAAATGGCCAATCTAAAGTACAGAACTAGTGTCATATATTCCTCTAGACTTAGTACCGGTAGAGATTATCCTATTACTCTGCCGGTTTTTTAGAAAATAGTACTGCTTTACTGCATGCAGGTACTTATTCTGTTAGAATTAATCTTTACATACTCCAGCCTATATACCATTTGGCTATATCTAGTGTTTCCTTAGATCCCCTTCCCTATTGACTTTATGTGGAAGTCTCTTTTGGTATGTTATTAGGGGGTGGTCTTGGACCTTCTTGCCACGCCCCTCTACAAACTTGTTTTTATTATTCATTAAAGTGGATTTAATTATACCTCACTATTTCCACTATATCAATCTGAGTGCATTCATGAGGGAACCTTTCTGTTTGTTTTTGTTCATTGCCCCCTTATCCCTTTTTGCACTGGATGGTATTTCTGATGACCTTATTTATTATTTCATCACTTCAAGCTGATGCGAGAACTTTTCCCTTTCTCCTCCCCCTTCCTTGTTCTCTTTTTTTCTCTCACACCCCGCGACCTGATGGCAGGGGTGGAGGAGTGGGCCTCATCCTCTACTTTCCGTTACTTAACCCTTCATATTCCTCCCTCTTTTGCTTTTCCCAACTTTTATGGCTCATACTGTCCAGATCTTCTCTCCTCTCCCTGTCCACATGGCGGTCATCTATCGCCCACCTACCTCTACTCATCCTCCTTCTGCCTCTCTAATTTTGAATCCTGGCTCTCTTTCTTTCTCTCCTCAGACTCCCCTGTTCTTCTCCTTGGGGACTTCAACTGCCACATTGATGACACCTCTCTCCCTTGGGCTTCCCGCTTTCTCTCTCTAACATCTTCTTTTGGCCTTCAACAGTGGACTGCAGCCACTACCTAGACCTGGTTTTCACTAATAACTTTTCTCTCTCCGATTTCTCCATTTCCCGTTTTCCTCTTTGACCATCACCTAATTTTCTCTCTCTTGCTTCTCCCCTTCATCTCCATCTACCCCTCGTTTCTGCAGAAACCTCCTCTATCGATCTTTGTGGGGGTACCCCAGGGCTCTGTCCTGGGACCTCTTTTATTTTCTCTGTACACTCTCTAGGTGACCCAATCACATCTCTTGGGTTTAAATATCACCTCTATGCTGACGACACACATTTACTTTTCAACCTCTGACATTACGCCTGCTGTACAGACCAAAGTTTCTGAATGTCTCTCTGCGATATAATCCTGGATGGCCCTCTGCTGACTTAAACTTAACATGGCAAAACAGAGCTCCTACTTCCTCCTGACCCTACTACCTCCTTCCACATTACTGTTGGAAGTACTAACATTCACCCAGTAGCCCAAGCACGCTGCCTAGGGGTCACACTCGACTCCTCGCTCATTCTCCCTTCACAATCAACCTGTCGCTTTTCCCTCCGCAATATTACAAAGATACGCCCTTTCCTCTGTAAGGCCCCGTTCACACAGCGCACTTCGCAACGCTGTGTGCGCGCCTCCGTCTGCTGGGTGATGTGTGATCATCCCCAGCAGATGAATTGATGCGGGGGGAGGATGCGTTTTCGTGGCAGACAGTTAAGGGGGCCTTCCCCCGGTGTCCCGTTCCTTTTTTTTTAATTTTTTTTTTTTTTTTATATATTATACTTCGGAGACCGGGTGGGGGGGGGGGGGCTGTATAACCATAAAAGAAAAGCGTGTTTGGCTGCTGAAACTGCCGTCACGCTGCTGCAGCCATGAATCTTACTTTCAAAAGACTCCCGCGACTGCAGCAGCGTGGACGTCGTATTTTGCAGCCAATGGTAGTTTCAAGAGTGAACACTACCATTGGCCGCCAGGGGTCGGTGACGAGTGAGCGCCCAGTGTGAACGGGGCCTTACTTGACTGCTAAAACTCTGACTCGGGCCCTCATTCTCTCCCGTCTCGATTACTGTAACCTCCTGCTGTCTGGCCTTTCTTTCTCTCACCTGTCTCCCCTGCAATCTATCTTTAATGCTGCTGCCAGAATCAATCTACTCTTTCCTAAATCTGTCTCGGCGTCTCCCCTGCTGAAATCACTCTCCTGGCTTCCTATCAAATCACGTATCTCGCATTCAATTCTCCTCCTCACTTTTTTTTTAAAACTTTTCATTCTTCTGCCCCTCGTTACATCTCGACCCTAATTTCTCGCTATGTGCCATCCCAATGCTTGTGTTCTGCTCAAGGATGTCTTCTATCTACCCCCTGTGTATCTAAAGTCCTGAAATGCTGTATGTATTATAAACAACATTTTTATTTTAACCTGCAGCTAGTAATGCTGCAGCTTGGTCTTTATATAACAGCTAACAACTTTATTGGTTTGTTTACTGCTAAAATAGTATGAACTGCATAATTAAGTATCTTATGGATTTATTTCCGTACTACAACAGAACAATTTTGCACAGTTGATATAATAGAGGTTGTCTATTTGATGTAGTTGGTGTGCGATTGTCAGTTGGTCAACATTGTATTAGCTGAACTTCAAGTCTTTGACATTGGCAGGGTTCTGCAGTGGGATACATTTCCATTAGAGGGAATGTTCTCTGCTTGCATAATATTTAGTATATAGTGCTGATAATTTGTATGGAGCTGTACATAAAATGTTGCAGGCATATCGAGTCCCTGCCCCTTACAGCTTTAACGATGTTGATGCCTGGATCATAGGTAGATATTGCCTTGCCCAAGGTCATAAAGAGCTGAGCCAGATTCACTTGCTTTAAGGCAGTAACATTGAATGAGCTGCTACTTCAACCCTGTGATAAGGAATGGAGTTCCTCTTAAGGCTGCGTCCATGGTGCCTTCTCCCGTGCTGAGGCGCGCGGAGGCTGAGGGAAAGCGGGTGCTTTCCCTGGCCTTGGTCCGCGTGCCGTCCGGAGGCGGGCCAGTGACGTCACGGAGCTGGTTCGCCCTCATTGGGCGAACCGCTCACGTGACCGGCCCTACGCTCCGGCGAGCGCCAAACCTAAATTTTGTATAAGACCTACGCTTCCGCACGCTTGCGGAAGCGTAGGCGAGCCCCTACTAAAGCCTTAGTGTTTGCTAGAGAATCTTTGAACGTAATATTTTTAATTAATTGTTCATTTGAGGAAGCGTTATTTAGGGGCTTGTATTTTGTTGTTGGGAATGCATCATATTTATATTAAGAACAAACAAAAAGGTGTTTTTCTGGTCATCCCATTGTAGTGGGCACAAATGGATTAGGTCCCACCCTCTAGCTGAGGATAGAAAATAATTCTGTGTAGAAGAATTATAAATAGCTATACTTCCTTTCTAGGTGGTTGTGGTTGTTTTTTTTTTTTGTGTGTGTCCTGCTGTTCTATATTTGGGCTTGCCTGATTGCAAGAAAGGCAGTCTATCCACAGAGGCTATGCAGCCAATAGCACCACGGTTGCAGCTCAAAACGCCCATTCGCATTGCAGTGATGTACCCGGAAATTATCCGGTACTGTACACGGAAATTACTTGCATCCTGGAACATGGTGCCGGGTAATTTTCGTTCTGCTCTGCTCCCACGGTCCTCCTCCTTGGAGAACGGCAGGACCAGAGCAGCAGAAGACTCATCTGCAGCCCGCTGCAAAGGGTGAGGAGGACAGCTGTGACATCCTGGTGGTGGTGGGAGCAGCGGCAGACATCATTGTTCAGCCAGTGGGAGCAGCGGAACACATCTTTCACAGCTGGTCAGTGGGAGCAGAGGAACATGTGACCGGAGTAGGAGCATTACTATTGGACAGCCAGCTCCTCCCCGGCTGTCCAATAGAAACGCTCCTGCTCTGGTCACATGTTCCGCTGCTCCCACTGGCTGAACAATGATGTCCTCCTCACCCTCTGTCACCGGCTGCAGCAAGTCAAAAATACCCGGCCCAGCAAATTTTCTATTATTCCCTGGGTACCCAGCACGTGTTAGGACCAAGTACAACACTACTGCATGGGAAATAATGGTCTCTACGTCTCCCTTCCTGTGCCGCCCCTGGTATTCACATGCTTTAACTCCAGAGACACACGGATGGTGTGCAGTCACGTCGTCTGAACCAGGAAGTATATTTACTGCCAATATGGAGCTGTCGCAGCTGCCCTGCCTTACTAATGCCCGGGAAGAATTTGCAGCTGCATGGAAGTGACTAAATCTACTTGAACATGGAGTTTGCCTCTAAAAGTGCTGTACCCAAAAACCTAAGGTAATGTCTTGGGAGTTGGGTGGTTGATGATGATATATATATATATATGTGTGTGTGTGTGTGTGTGTAAAAGAGCAGACCTGCTCATGATCTGTGTTCATTACACCAGGTATTCAAATGAAGGGGTTTCAATACCTGTCAAGTCTACTAAGAGAAGAAAGGCTACAAGAAAGACTGCACCAAGACTGCAAGATTGGTCAGCATGGGACAAAACTGCACCTGAAAATAGAAAGCTCTGTGCAGAGACTATTTAAATGGGGCGGTTGTGCCAATGGGGATTTTCTATCCTGGCTGAAGGATTTAGTTACACAGGACATTGAAACTGCCTCATCCCAGTCTGAACGTAAAGCTCACAAGCAGATGGTTTAGCCTGGATAGACCGTTGGTATCTTCAGAGCAGGAGCTGTGTAAGATGCTCGAGACGGATCCTCATTCATTGAAAATGTGTAACAGAGAATCCTACATCCTTTGACACTAGTCAAACGTATGATCAAAGTTATTTGAGATGTTTCGGAGATCGAGGATCCATGTTGGGCTCCTGACCCTAAGGATCGTGTGTTCAAAAGATTGCAAAGAGGTGCTAAAACCTTTCATGGTGCACAAGGATATCATTAAGAGTGGACCCAGCCTGGTAAAAAGGTATTAATTTCAAGGAAATTTACATGAATCTATCCTTTTGACAAGGATGTAGGAGTATCTCACTGTGACTGATGGAACTGGAGCATCTGATTTTTAGATTTTCTCTAACTTAATTTACCAAAGAAAGCTCTTGCTCACAGGTTGAAGCTTCTATTTGTATCCAAAAAGTATTGTGTAAGGTGCACAGCGGCAAGAATCAGGTCAAGTGGCAATAAAAACTATTTATTCAGGCTGCATTAAAAAACGGCAGAGTACAGCTCTCCTTACAGTTACTCCTCTCCAGAGGTAACTCCTTGATAAAGTGCCTAACGGCACGAAACGCGTAGGAGAGCTGTACTTTGCCGTTTTTTAATGCAGCCTGAATAAATAGTTTTTATTGCCACTTGACCTGATTCTTGCCTCTGTGCACCTTACACAATACTTTTTGGATACTCTTGGATCATGGATGTGGTTGCACGCCTGAGGACCTGCAGGGGAATAATAGTGAGTACATTTTATTCTTGAAGTTCCCTAGGAAAGGAGAAATGAAGACTCCTTTACCAGATGAATCTTGGGATTGATGTGTCTATACATATGACATTGGAATTCGTTATTGCACTATAACTGTCATATTTCCCCTGTATGGTAAACGTTGGCTGCCCTGTGTTGTTAATACACTTTATTTACTTCATTATTGCGGTGTGCTGTTTTTTTTTTTTTTTACCTGGATTTCTTTGGTTACCCTGTACCCTGTATGGGACGAGCACCTGCCTTCATTTGATTTTTTCATTGACTATATATATATATATATATATATATATATATATATATATATCTATATATATATATATATATATATATAGATAGTCAATGAAAAAAAATATATATATATTTGGTCTTGGAAACCTACTTTTACAAAACGTAGGGATTACCCAATTAAAATGCAAGGACAAAAGTCTTCTGGTCAGGTATAAGTCGGACCATACCCCTTCCTGCTTCAGATGTTTTTGTTGTACTTCACTGGGAGGTGGGAAGCTCTACGGTCTTACCTGCATCAATAAAAACAAGAAAGTAACCCGGTTCGGTGCTGCTTAGCAGAAGGACAAGGATGCTTTGTCTCTAGAAGAGGCATACAAGCATGTAGCTGCAGCTTTGACAGTGTTAGGCTGGGGCCATAGAAGGGGAATCAGGGCTGGACCGCGCTGACGCTGAGGCTCGCCTGCTGAAATTGCGCAATTTCATGCCAGCGGGCGCGATCTGAAGCGGGGGGGAGACTGAGGGAGTCGGGGCAGTGACGTCGCTGGGCCAATCGCCCGCGACACACCAACGTCAACGTCACGGCGCCGATGTCACGGCGCCGTGACGTTGACGCTGCTCCGCGCTGATTGGATGTTTTCAGCCGACAGTGCTCTGAAAAACAGCTTGGCTGTCGGCTGAAAAATCCAGCGCCTCAGCACGCCTGCGGACTCTCGCGTGAGCCCCCTCAAGGCATCCTCATTGAGTATGCAGGGGCTCAGCGCGGAGCGTCCACTCGGCACGGCCTGTCCTATGGACTCGGCCTTAGGCCTCGTTCAGGCTGCAGGCTTCGGAGGGAGGGCGTGCTGACGTGCGTGCGGCCGTCCGACACAATGTATTTAAAGTGACTTGTGGTTGTCAGGGTAGCAGCTGCCCTGTCTCCGAAGTACGGAGTTGACGCTGGCTACAGTTTCAATAAACAACCTAAGTCATTTTTTGAAGCTGCAGCAGCGTCACTGCGACCTCGGCAGCCAATGAAATCATTCTTGAGTGATTTCAAGACTGCAACTTCGATCCCTAAGCTGAGGTCTGTAGCCCCGCCTCCTCAACTCTTGAAAAAGTCTGCTGGGGAGGATGTACACACATCGCCCAGCAGACTGCCGCTCGCACACGCGAACGCCCGCCCTCCAACTCCTGCCTCTGGCACCCTGAACGAGGCCTTAGGCTGCGCTTGTAGTGCCGGCGATGCAACATCGCCGAAAAACAAAACAATTGACTCTGTCACCAGCGCTTATAGTGAGTGCGATGAAACGTCTGGAAAATTGGTAGCGGTTTAAATTTGATTTTTGGAAAAAATAGGGTAACCCCAATTATCGAGGCCACTACCAGGGACTATGGAGTGTGTTTAGGAAAGAAGGTTTGACGCCGGTATATAGGTGATGCAGGTAATAAGGCAATATATGGGTATCTCCGATA
The DNA here is from genome assembly GCF_040206685.1 of Ascaphus truei. Taxonomy (NCBI): domain Eukaryota; kingdom Metazoa; phylum Chordata; class Amphibia; order Anura; family Ascaphidae; genus Ascaphus; species Ascaphus truei. The sequence continues at coordinate 97,409,450 of NC_134486.1, read as the reverse complement.
CTAACAAGGGGGAGTGGGGTACTGGAAAACCGGTTAGAGGTACAAGGGGACACCTCCCAAGGGGGCGCCCCCAAGTAAATCACGGCCCGGCTACCAATATATCCTCACCTGTCTCCCCTGTGTATCGCGTGGAGGTCCCTTGAAAGCCGTTCCTGTTTGCGGCTGCAAGCTTGATCCTGGAGGTCCCTTGAAAGCCGTTCCTGTTTGCGGCTGCAAGCTTGATCCTGGAGGCTCTGTGTGCTGGGATTCTGCTTGCTGGCGTCTGCGTGTCCCAACCGGATATGACGTCACAGATGAAAAAAATAGAGATTGCTTCCGAGGTTCACAGCACCTTCACTCAGCCAGTTGTATGAATATAAAAAAGTTTATTAGTAACCAGCAATGTACAACAGCATAAACACTCTTACGCGTTTCGTCCAAGCCAGGACTTTTTCAATGCTGTTGTACATTGCTGGTTACTAATAACCTTTTTTATATTCATACAACTGGCTGAGTGAAGGTGCTGTGAACCTCGGAAGCAATCTCTATTTTTTTTAAATTTGATTTTTCATAGGCTGTTGCCACGTGACAGCCTCTGAACCAATCAATCACCCTGTCGCCAGCGACGTAGCTGAAAGTTAACGTATAACTTTCGCTACTGGCGACAGCAACGGGTGACGTCGCTGTCGTGCGCACTATAAGCGCGGCCTTAGGCTACGGCCCCAGTGCCTGCGAGCCTGGCGGCACATGCAGCCGAATTCCCAGATCTGCAGTGGGAAAAAAGGGGCGCGGCCACGTCACCCGGTAGGTTCGCCCTCGTTGGCTGAACTGCCGGGGGCGTGGCCTAGCGCTCCATCGCTAGGTCTAATCACAATTTTAATGTGAGTCTGAAAAACGCACCGCAGTACCCGCCCCCCCCTTGCAGCGGGCCCGGCTCCATTGAGGGGGGGCCCTTGTCCCCGGAGCGGGCGCTGCAGTAGCCAGTGGGGACCAAGCCTTATTTACTAAAGTCTTACAGCTGCAAAACTGGGGCAAAGACTCCAAAAGAATTGTATTATTTGAATGTGGCTTTTAAAAAAATTTGGATGTGTTTTGTCCCTCTTTTACAACAGGTGGATCTTAATACATCTTTTAATGCATCATAAATTACCTAAATGGTTATCTGCACTTTTTCACAGGAGATTACCTTGAGTATCAATCTGGATACAAAGAAGGGCGAGGTTTTCAACACAAGCTTCAAAAGTTTAGCGGAAGTTGTGCTCTTGCATGCTACTGGGGCTCCTTAAGGCTAAGGCCCCGCTCCCAGAGTCAGGGCACCCGCACTGCAGACAGGCGGTGCGCTGACATACACAGACTGCGATATGCGGTCTGTAGGGAGCGGGAGCCGGAGGTGGGCGGGAGTGGGAGGCTTGACAGGGAGGGGGGCGTGGCTTGAGCGGAGGGGAGGGACCCGCTACTCTCCCCCCCCTCCCTCCACGGACTCGGGCTGGAGCTGGAGCTGCTGAGGGTAAGTTTAAATACACACACGCAGGCACTCATACACACACACACACACACGCAGGCAGGCACTCACGCACTCATACACACACGCGCTCACACACAGGCAGGCACTCAGGCACACACACACACACAGACAGGCACTCACCTGCTTTCACTCCACACTCCTCCCCGCTCCCCGAAGCCTCCCCTCCCCATTGGCTCACAGCCACACCACGTGACGCATCAACGCTAGGAAACACCATTCTCTTGTGTCTCCTAGCGGCTGACGCGCCACAGCGTGTAGTCAGCTGTGCCGCCAGGGGGGACCGGGACCGGCTCGCGAGGATTCCCCTGCTGGTGGGGAACTCGCGACATGGCCGCCCGCGCCAACGAGCGCAGCGGGACCGAGGCCTAATGCATCCAAAGAAGTTGTGCTCTGTGCCAAATTTTTGTTGCAACTGACAGCATCATGTTATTTAATGTGTAAAAGACAGATTTAACGCAACAGTACTATGAACCCCCCCCTCCTGGTTTTTTGTTTTTTTTGTAAGCACGTGACAATGTGTAATTCTGCATTCTTACATTATTACCTAAGATGGCAATCGTTTGGTGCTCTTATAAATCTGTAACAATCCTGATTGTGTGTCTAATGAAATGGCTGCCTTCTAACTTTCTGCTGCAGTGGGTAATATGTTTCATATCAGCTGCAGCATTTCACAAAGTGTAACACTATTGTTACAGCTTTCAGAGCAATATACAGTCTGGAACACAGCAACAGATCTGTATTTTGGAACAAAGTATCAAAGGGCAGAGCTCAAAGGTGTCCGATCTTATGAATGTTTAAATGCTTGCTATAGCAACCAATGTATGTTCCGTACATTTTAAATAAATCATTTAAAATGGCAGGAGTTAACAAAATAATAAATAATGCAGACTGTAGGCTATTTAATATACAGAACTGATGAATTAAAAAAAACATAGGACATTTCGTATTGCTGCTTTACGCAGACATCTTGGGCCTTATGCAGAGAGCATAGAATTTTAAAATTGGCGAATTTCATACAAAGTAGCTTTTTTGGAGAGTTTTATTCTCCATATGCAGAAAAGTGCGAATTCTGCTATGTTTAACATGGATGCGTGTGGCGAGTTTAAATTGGCGAGATGCGCGCTTCAGAAACGTGTAAAAACAAATTTGCGCCTTTTTTCCCCCTTTACTATAGGCGGCGAGCGCCATCTTGCCATCTTTTCCTGGCGCGGCAAAAATGCGAGAATCGCGCCATTTTTTGGCGCGAACAGCCGCTTTATGCCGTTCGCACCTCTCTGCATTCGGAGAGTTTTAAAAATGGCGAGATGGAAGTTCTCGCCAGCCGCGAGGCGAGTTTTAGCAATTGAAAAAACAAAATGGCGCGTTTTTCGGAACTCGCCATTTTCTGCCGGTTTCTGCGCGAAATTGTACAAAAAATGGCGAATTTCGAAATAACGATGCTCTCTGCATAAGGCCCCTTATCTTTTGGGGGAATAGTCACTCACTTCCCCCCCACCCCCCAGATTATAGTTGCATAGATGAGGTTGAAAAAAGACATATGTCCAAGTTCAACCTATGATAAATTTAGACAATAGATTCTTATCCTATATTTGTATTTACAGTATATTGATCCACAGGGAGGCAAAAAATAACCCCCAGTGAAATATCTAATCTCATAGGTGGAAAAATAAATTTCTTAACTTCAAATAATGGCAATCTGATTTCTCCGCGGATCAACATCCTTCCCCTGTTTTACTTATTTGGTATATCCCTGTATACAGTTCCTTTCATCTACCATCCATCAGTTTCCATGGGTAATGAAATTCCACATTTTAACTGCCCTTACTGTAATTTTTTTTATTTTTTTTAGAAATATATTCTTTATTTGGGTGAATACATATACAATTGAATACAGTACATTATTGACACCACCGTTCCAAGTTAACCTTTTGGGCAAGATTCTTATTTTCTAAAGAGGTTCAATGTAAGGTCGGGGTTTCTTTCAATTCTGGAGTTTCTGCGCTATCTTTTATCATTCTGATTTAGTGCTGATGTTTTCTATTATATTCTAGGTATATATTAGGTGTTGTACTGGATGTATCACCTGCCATCACCCATTTTACATAATTCAGAAGTAAATTTAATTAACTGAATCATTGGGAGTAGTGGTTACTCCACACTGGGCATACTGCCGACACGGGGTTTAGGCTAGAGTACAAACATCCAAGTGAGGACTATATCTAGCCCTCATATGAGTATTGTCTGCTCTCCTTGCGCTTATACTCGGTTTTCTATATATCTCTCTCGTGTACTTTTCCACGCCGGGCTCGGTCGTTGGCTTGCGCCGGAAGTTGCGTTACGCACTTCCGGTGCGCACCGGCGTGGGACAGTACAGGGGAGAGGCAGGCAAGCAGCTGGGGGAGACGCCCCATAACCACCGCCAAGATAGTGAGGGAGAGAGGCAGCAGCTGGGGGTCGGCAACCTGCACAGTCGCAAGTAGGATCGGAAAGAGCCACAGGTTGCCTACCCCATAGCTAACCCCACCTAAATCAGATTCATCCCCTTTATTAATTTGGTGGCTCTTCTCTGCACTATAGTTACTTAATATTTTTTTTTTTATGGAGTGGTGCCCAAGACTATACAACATTTTGCTGACTTTTTTTTTTTTTTGTGCATCAATACAATCCACACAAAGTAATTTAGCTAAATTGCTGATCAATTGGTGAGGTTTGTTTCTCGGGGGTTCACTAAATGCAGCAGAAGAGGACTAAAGATGCAAAGTTCTGTGGGGAAGATGTGACCACGCAGTCACTAGATACAATTGGTGCACTGCTAGAGGGATGTGTCAGGGCCTGTTTCAGAAAAGGAAAGGGATGTGACTTTGTAAAGGGTTGCTAGAGAAACAAAAAATTCTTGTTACATTATAATACAGAAAAATTGTAATTCACAGTGGAGTTTAAAAAAAAAAGGTATTTTCTCATAGTACATAGCTGACTTATTGAAAAAGAAATGTAGGATATTGCTTGGTCTGCGGCTTTAACACTCAGGTCTGGTACCTTCAAAGTGACTTTCTTAAAGGCACATCCATAAACTCTGTGACTGTCTCTAAACTTGATGGTGTTGCACGCCCATTGCTTGTTAGTGGTTTAAAAAAATAAACAATTGTTTCCCCTATTAGCAGCACCTGTGATGGTGACATGTTTTATAGGTTGTGAATCCCAACCTCTAAAGGGCGGGAGTATGTTCTTCCTCTCCATATAGGCAGTTAATGCTGGTAATGGGAGCTTCTGCATTATTTGATGACAGAACACTACTTTTTTCAAGTCAATTCTCACGTTGCATATGCAGAAGTAGGTAAAAAAACATCATATTTAGAAGTTGCTTTGCATATGGAGCTTACATTTTTATATATATAATTTGTGCGAAATACTGTTCACAACGGGCTAGATGTTTGTTAATAACAAGGAAGTTGTTGGAAACCCGCCAAAAGCTTATACTGTGTGTTTCTACTCTGTATGTTATAGTGTCCAAAGTGGAGTCTAGTACTACAATGTTTGTTTATTTCTTTTTTCCTTAAAATCAGATTTAGGTTACCACCTGTGATGTAATGCAAACAGTGACTGGAATTTTTTTTTTTTAGTAAGGGGTTCTTAAAGGTTTCAAGTGGTTCTAGAATTGTGGAGTGTCTGTAATATAATTTTAGGTTTCGTGCTAAATGCTGTAAATGTGCACATTTGAGTACCTTGAGGTAAGAGAACTGGTGCAAATACGTTTGTATCAAGAATTTGAGACTTCAGATAAGACTAAAAGTTGTTCTGTCCTATTAATGGCTTTGAAGAATACCCAGAGCTCCAAGATTATGTACTATTTTTTTTTATGGTTCTAATAAGCAGTTCTCTTTGCATCTTTTATGTGCGAAATGGTTTTAAATAAAGTTTTAATTGAGAACCAAGGAGTCATTTGTTTTGTATTGTGCTACAGGCTGCCAATAAAAAGGTTATAATGGTGCGTGTGCGTGCGTGTGTGTGTGTGTGTATATATATATATATATATGATGTGACCTTTTTTTATGTCAGACCCATGGCAGTTATTTGACCATGTAAAAAAAATGTTGGAACAGGTGATTCAATAAACCTTTTACTGAGCAGTAGAAAGGGCTGTGGTTCACATTCTTAACGCACTGCAAGTTTTTGTCAGTCTTTACTAAAGAGGAAGGAAGATCGCCTGTAGTGCACCAGGTGCAGAAGCAGGTGGCCTAATATATGCAAAAGTCCCAGTGGTCCATAACAATCAACCATTCTGGCAATTTGTGATGCAGAAGTGTGTGAAATTGAGGGCACACCTTGTGTGCAGGTGAAAAGATTGCATGAATGGTTGCTAAGGAAAACGCTGTCTGCATAGTAACAAGTTAGACACAGCATCCTGGTCTTTCGACTGGTCGACCATACATTGCTTAAATGGGGGAACATTCATGATTTTAATTTGCTTTTCTAATTGCGATATACAAGATTATCATGAACGGCACACCAGTGATCACGTGACTTGTATGTGTGTAGAAAATCCTAGAGCAGAAAGTCCAGTATCAGTGCTGCAGAAAAAAGGGTGTTTGCCGAGCACGCGCATTTGAAGTGAAACTTCTTTGTCTTCTGTAACGGTTTTGTCACAAAAATTGTTTGTTATGGTGCTATTTTTCATTAAAAGTCAAAACACAATTTCATTGACAAAGCAAAGGCATTTGAACGCGCGTGCTCTGCACACACCACATTTTAGCTATTTGCACTTCTATATTTATACTAATTGAATTCTTTGTTTGTGACTGACCTAGGTGGGTGACTGACTGACCTTGACAGGTGACTGACCATGTCCTTCCTTTCTAAGTGTTTATTACATCATACTTTTATTTATTTTTTGTAGCTTAAAAAAAATAATTTAATGATTACAGCCAATAGTTTGCTAGTATTCCGGGGAGATTGTGGAGATCCTCCACTTCCGTTCACTAACCGGATTAGTCACCAACAGGATTATCTACCAAAGTGATTAGTGGAAGGGTGGAGAGTGCAAACCAATGAGAAAGCAGTAACGAAATAGACCGTTAACGCTTATAAGTTATATTTGAATCTTTTATAGAATTGAAATTACACTTTTTTTTCTTCTGTAAAATGGCTATTTTTGTCAATTTGTAAGTTGTATAGATCATGAACACTTTAAACTATGAATTCCATCTGCTTAGATTATTTGTAGATGTATCAATCGCCCTGAATATGGTAAATGGTCATCGACTAGCATACCAAAAAATCAGTGATTCTTCACAAACTTAAATGTTTATCTAACCTTGAAGAAAAAGTTGAGTAGGATTACATTCTAATTTTCAGACTGCGGTGTATATACAATTTGTGTATAAACTGTGATATGGTAAGGGACTATCAAACAAACGCTTAAAGAAGATGAGGCTTTGACATATGATTGGGAAGAAGCAAATCATTGCAAGACAATGAATAAACAACAAAAGACTGTGCACTTAGGAGTTCAGAACTTGTACAAGAACACAGGTGGCACCGGGCATATTCCAGCAGAGCAAGAAGAAACCACTGATGTACCATGCGTCCTTTCAAAAGTAGCTAGGGGAATAAAACCTTTTAAAAGTGGGAGGGGGTGAGCTTCAAACTAGGGAAGGAGGAGCCACCCTCCAAATCGGCTAGGACCAGCTGAACAAGAATTGCAAAACATTCAGGACCCCTATAAGCTCATATTGAACCCCCAAAATAACCACAACATATATATGTATATGTTGTGGTTATTTTGGGGGTTCAATATGAGCTTATAGGGGTCCTGTATCTCTTCAGTGTGAGGCTGGTTAAATGAACAAATGCCATAGTTATCCTCATCCACAAGAAAGAAGACAGAGCGTAAGAACTACAGACCAACCATTTGCAAGATTTTGAAGCTATCACAATAGACCAGCGGTGTGCAAACTGGGAGGCACAGGGTTTACAGAGGCCCCGCGCTCTTCCCGAAGGCACTTAAATTAAGTGCCGGGGGAGATGCAGGGCCTCTGGAAACCTAACTTACCTTGGATCCGGCGGCTTCACGCGTGTCGCCATGGCAACTTGACGTCAGGACGCCGGCGTGGAGGTGAGGGGACCGCCGGCAGGGGGGCGCAGGGGAAAAAGTTTGCGCCCCCTACAATAGACCATGGACTTTGCCAGAGCCAGACAGATTTTGCAGAGACTACAACACAATGCACCTAATCCAAGTCATACAAGTCATGATTTCCTAAAGTTATGAATACAATCTACCACTTGGCGTAGGATTCGTAGATTCTGCAAAAGCATTTGATTCCGTTTACAACTTGCGGTTTTAAATGCATTGAGATTGTGTTGTAGCGTACATTATTATAAGGAATATTTACGAGAATGCAACATCAACAATTGGATTACATGAAGATACAAGCATGATCAAGAGTGGCAAGGGAGTTTTGTTTAGACACCATAACCAAAGCTTTTCACCACAACCCTTGAAGATTTGTTCAAGACATTTAATTAGGAGAAAAAAGGAATCTAAAATCAACGGTGAATGTCTGAGTCGCCTACGATTTGCAGCTGCCTTTGTAGTGTATTCCACGGGTCCAGAAGACCTGCAGCAACAAATGGAAAATTTCCCGAAGTGGACCTCCATATGAATCTCTACAAGACCAAAGTGATCAACAACTGTTAATTCTGCAAAGATCGCAATAAATGGAATAGAACTAGTCCAGACTCTACCTTGGCCAGCAAGTGACCATGGATGGGAACCTGTGGATTAAATAGGAGAATGACGATGGGATGGAGCACATTAGGGAAAAAAAACAAAACAATCTTCTTCAAGAAGTACGTTTTTGGCCAGTTTATCCTCTGTGCTCACATGGATATGAGACTTCCACCACCAAATGTGAAAATAATTCAGAAGCTTTAAACAACTCCTAAGTATGGAGAGATGAATGCTGATTATTAACCGAAGAGACCGGGAAAAGAATGGGTTTGAAACCCAACAGGTCTGTGACATCACACGGGTGAAGAAATTAAAATGGCAGTGAACCGAATATCACAAGAAATAATGATCGTTGATCAAAGATAGTACTAAACTGTATTCCAAAAGTAAGATTAGAGGATGAGACCACAAAATGTGCTGTAGCAACATGAAAAGGGGAGGTTTGCCATTGCAATACCTAAAAGATCATTTGGGGAGGTCTTCATCCAGCAGTGGCTTGACGAGGGCTGGAGATGAGGTATACCGCTCTAGTTGTCTCAATGTTAAGTCTCTTAGAAGAAATGCCTCAAACTTTTTAGCACTTTTTTTTTTTTTTACCTGACATTGTTGGGGTGATGTACCAACCCTCGGGTGTCAGATTTCTACATTTGCTATTCCTGTGGAGTAATTTCAACATGCGTGGTGGTCCTAGAAGTCGGTCAATCAAATCTGCTTTATTGGCATGACAGAAAATATTTCCGTATCGCCAAAACATGAATAACACTGGATAAGGTATAATTACACAGTACATGAATAAGTTACCCACGGGATGTGGGGGTTAGTGGGTGTCTCTCAGCCTGTGACAGGTGCTGATATAATGCGCAGCCAGTTCTGCTGTGGTTTCATCTTCTCCTAGGAGGATCACAATCTTTTTGTTTCTTTTCTATATTCAAGTTATGGATAAGAGCAGTGAGTTTCTCCAAGTGGGCACTCCTCACTTCAGAGTATTGTGTGCAGCACAGCAGGAAGTGTTTCATCTTCTACCTCTCCTAGCTCACACCGCTGGCACAATCTCATCTCCCGGGGCTTCCAGGTCTCTGTGTGTGCCTCTTTCTATTTCCAGGATTTGGGCACTTATTCTGTACTGGCAGTAGTCTGTCTAGTTTTGTAGTGCAAATGTGTTTTTTTTTTTATTTTTTATCAATTTGTATTTCTATTAAATATAGGTTCTCTTTGAGACTTGACCAGCGTTAATCACACTTAAACGGTTAAAGAAAGGCCTATTCCTTGACTTTTGTTTTTTAACTGTTTATAGTCCATAGCTCTCCGTAGTCACAATGATGGAATTAGAAATTATACAGGGTAAATGCACCAGGGATTTTGTTTATATTTTTCATATACAATGAGCGGACGTTTAGTTTTATTCAGAGTTGTACAAAGTTAACACTGGAAATATGTTGACTTTTTTTTTTTTTACAGTTCGCATTATTATTTTTTAGTGTTAAACTAGTCTACAGGACAACATAGTTGGAGATTTTACAGCAGTTATTTTAATTGGTGACTAAAAATATCTGACGATTTTTTTATTTTCTTGCACTAGGCCTATGTAAAATAAATATACACACTTGGATAGCTAAATGTGTCATATTTGATGTGCATTGGGGCTTTGTTTGCTGAAGCCTTATTATATAGGTCATTAGGAGAGAATTTTTTTTTTTTTTTTTGTTATGGTTTTTCTGGATTGCGAACTACCCATTTCTTGTTGGAATTGTTTTCTGTCTGCTTTTGGTTATATAACTCACTGTTTAGAATAAGGTTAGGAAATCTGTGGTGCTTGGTTGCTTAAAAATCCACTCCTGGTGCCTTTTTCGTGCTGCTGCTTGTGATCTCCCTTCTCTGCATGGGATTTCTGAGTTGTAGTACTGCAACTCTTCCAATTGTATAATATTTACAGGTGGATGAACCAAGTCCCAAAGCCTTTGAGTAAAATGCCACATCACCCAGGAATCGGCCAATCCGTGCAGAGCATTGGTAACCACACCCCTTCCTCCCATACATCGCTGCCTCACGGTATTACCTGATCAGCTTTTGGCTAGAATTCACGTTACAATGTAATTAACACTAAAATACTGCAGCTATTGTAAATTTGCAGTCAGAAACCAGTGTCCTCGATATACATATGCACTGTATACACAAACAAAAGATGGATTGCATTGCATGTGAAACTCTGGTAATGACAGTGGAACAGCGTACAACATATAGTATAGTCCAAGTCAATTTGTGATAATTGGTAACGTGTATGGGGGGGTTGATTTGGAGCTATAGAGAGGTGTTCTGATGCTAGTATGTAGGAGAAGTTCCTAAACTCCAGGTGTGTGACGTTGGCAATCTATAGATGAAAAGTGCGCACAGATGCCCTTAAAGCAGCAAAACGTGTGAAATCTTATGGTGGTTTTATATAAATGGCTTCTGTTGTATTAGAGAATAGTGACTGTTTCACTCTTCCCTATACAGTAGCAGGCTTTAGCACACCTCCCAGCAGTGGAAGATATTTGTAACACTTTCCTGTTTTGTGATGATTTGTTGCGAATATTCCCAGCCGTTTTAGCTGCAAATTGTAACAATAGATAATGCTGTACAATGAAAAAAGTAATTTTATCTGATCTGTTGTGGGAGTCCCTGCATGTTTCTCGCTGGTAACGCTGCCTCCAGAGCCATCGGCTGGCGTGCATTCTCCCGCACTTCCGGTTGCTATGGCAACACATGGTGTATAACTCCTTTGCTCTCTTAGCATCCGTTCCTTCATTAGGTGTGGCAACTGCATCTTCTGTCAGTTTTCGCCTACGCGTTTCGTAAGGGTTATCCTTCCTCGGTTGATTCACACTGAGAAATCATTAGTCGAAATACGCTGTCAGGCAGGGGGGCGCAGCTCAGGAAGTTTAGCGCACCTCTGCCCTAACCCTACCCAGAGTCCCCACAAAAAATACCATGCACACCCCCAATGACTTCCACAGTGTCACGTGAACATGTAGTAAGGTTTAAGGAGCTATAAAGTTAATACAATTGAGCTAAAGCCACATAACAATCACCATAAGGACCCCACAGCTGTGTCCCAAAGTCAGTAGTAGTAACATAGGTTAAATAAAGTAGTAATATCTAACAAGGCTGCAGACTAACGTATAATACACCAATATGTGGCCGGGCTACTATGTAGGGGGTGAGGTAGAACGGAGAGGGGGGAAAAGACGGAGACAGTGAACAAGGCATAATTTTAAAAAAATGGCCAATGCAGAATATTTTATATATTATTTTTTTTTTAGTTTTTCAATATGCAACAGGACAAAGTGCAGGTTAGCCGATCCTTCCTTTTAGCTTCAGCACTGTGCATCCCATCACATCCACGATAAGGTTTAACGAAGAAATCTGCCGTCCAGTGTCACGGGAGATGTCGGCTTTTGCACACACCTCAATACCATAAAATTCTGTCTCTTAAAATGTATTTTTACTATTTGTCCACCCCTGGTTTAGAGATCTCAAATATAGAATAATTTGGAGCTTGATTAATTTTCAATGCAAGACTGAACCCTAAATATCTATATCTATATCTATCTCTCTCTCAAATGGAAATATTCCTGTATGCTCATTTGCATGTCTTAGGCAGGTCTACAACCCCCTCTCTCTCTCTATCTATATCTATATATAATTTTTTCTTTCTTTTTTCTTCAGCCTAAAGAATGCAATGGCATCAAGATACCAGTGGATACCAGTAAACCAAACCCAAATGAAGTTGAATTTGATAACCTTTATTTGGACATGAATGGCATCATTCATCCATGTACACACCCGGAAGACAAGTAATTGGCTTTATTGGAACTCTTGGGATTCTGGAAGTGTAAGTTGCTAAATATCACTGACCACTTTTCTTTTACATTTTCAGGGCAGCACCCAAAAATGAAGATGAAATGATGGTTGCAATATTTGAGTATATGGATAGACTTTTTAATATTGTGAGACCTAGGAGACTGCTTTACATGGCTATAGATGGTGTGGTAAGTATAAAGCCCATTCATGCAGAATTTAGTATCTTTAGTCGTAATCTACAAAGGGTTTCAACCCATATTCTGTTGAACACTCGTATTCCTGAAAAAAAATTTTTTTTTTTAAATAATGCATCTTTTATTTGTCAAGGCTCAAATTGCTGTATTTGTAAATTTTTTTCAATATAATTCCAAAATCATTAAAGGATCATTGGATGTCGTCAGAATTTGTTTTATAAAAAGTTTGCTGCTTTATATATCTATATATCGCCCTATTTATTTCATTTATTTATGTCTCTTATTTCTCTATCAGCAGCAAACTTTTTATAAATAGACTAGCTAAAGTACCTGGCTTTGCACGAGTTGCAGTATTCTGGAGTCATCTTTTCCATTGCAGACTTGAAAGTGTGAATCAGTTGATAAAGGTGTCCTCTTTAACCCCATCAATAGTTCTGCCTTCCAGTGAGAGAGGTTGCACCCCAACCCTCAGTCACACTCGCATCCCAAATTATAGTGACATCCACCCTCTTTACCGACACACTCCCTTAGTGACCTTCCCCCTCAGTGACATTTACACCCCATCTGTGACCTTTCTCTCTTCCACTCCCACCTCTCAAACCCCCTTAATCTTCTCCCTCCCCCCCCCCCCCCCATGTATTTCTCTCACCCCTCTCTCTCTTCCTCCCCTTCTGGCCCCCCTGCCCTCTTACAGCTCTACCCCTGTGTCTTGCGCTCTCCCCCCAAGGAATATTTGGAAGTCCGTTTGCTCAGCGATCAATTGCAACAGTAGGGAGAGAAAATTCCAAAATAAAAAATAATCCATGTGCACAACCCTAGGGTTCCCTTAGTGTGCATGCAAAATTTCAGGTGTCTAGTTTTCATGGTCTTGGAGCTATGGATCTGACTGACACACAGGCTGTTAAATTGATAATAATATAATAGCCCTACCACAGCAATGGCACTTTTATGTGCAAAGGTGAAATGAGCAGGGCTCGGCAAAGTCGCAATAGATTAAGGGTTTCCATGGGGCCACATTACATTGTAAATGGGGCATGCAGTTCTAAACAGATTGCAAAAACAATGATCTTGAATGATTTGACATGTTTCTAGGCCCCACGAGCTAAAATGAATCAACAGCGCTCTAGAAGGTTTCGAGCATCCAAAGAGGGTGTGGAGCTCATAGAAGAGAAAAATCGTGTGCGTGAGGAAGTGATATCCAACGGTAAAGTCAATTGTACTTTAGTGATGGTAGTTTTTTTTGTTTTTTTTCTCTCCCCTCTCTCACTAACTGTAAACCAAATGTGTTGCTTTTGTCAGGTGGCTATCTCCCTCCTGAAGAAATGAAAGAAAGATTTGATAGTAACTGTATTACACCAGTAAGTAACAGAGCCAGAGTCACCATTTCTATTTCTAGCCATTCCCATTGTTGGTTTATTTGTATAATTTGTTTTCTGTATTATAGGGTACAGAGTTTATGGACAACCTAGCAAAATGCCTGCGATATTATGTTGCGGATCGTTTGAATAATGACCCTGGCTGGAAAAACCTTACAGTAAGTTATTTTTAGGTATTTTACGTAAGAATATTGTGTAATGTAAAAAAAAAAAACTTAAATGCTGAATATCTGATATAAACCTGGTTAAAAACATTTTTGGATGGTTTACTTAATTTTTCTGTCCCGTTAACCTCGCAGAATTCCTATGATTTGAATTGAATACATTGTCACTAAACCATTTTGCTCCAGTCTTAAGTTTTAAACCTTATGACATTAGTGAAGACGTCCGTTGATCTGCGGTGACTCTGTATATATGTGGTAGCTCAAAGATCGGATTTCTTTTTTTACCTGGTTACGTTTTGTCTCCTAATACAGATTGTAAATGTTTCTTATCACATATATGATCGTTTGGAAACCTAGTGGGAACATTTTATTACCAGTTGCGAAATCTAAAAGGAAAAGGTCCCTGTCCTGATGCACTTCTAGTCTAAATTTTGTGTTGAGAAACAGGATTATTTTGTTGCGTTAGTCACGTGTGTGCATTCATTATCAGTCGGGGACATTATCAAAATAATCAAAGATTTGGGCTTACTTACAGTAGGATCAGGGAACCGATAGAGAGCGAGTTCCAGCAAAAGATGTAGGGCCTTCAAGACTGGGGTTTTAATTGGGGAAGCCAGTCTAGCAATTCAAAAAGACCAGTTTTATAACGGGTTTGGATGAATTTCCTATTCTGTGCGCTGTTTGGACATGTTGGATTTTTTTTTTTGTAGGTCATTTTATCAGATGCTAGTGCTCCTGGTGAAGGTGAACATAAAATTATGGATTACATCAGACGGCAAAGAGGTATGACGCGTTGAACGTTTATTTAATTAATCTCTGTAGAATACTTCTAGATAACTAACACTTTTTTTTTTTTTTCCCCTTTACAGCTCAGCCCCATCACGACCCAAACACTCATCATTGCTTATGCGGTGCTGATGGTAAGCACTAGCTTGTGACTTTCTGAATAATGTAGAGATTAATGTAATTTTATTGCTTGATTATTAATTACAGCATTCCACACAGTTTATAGGTCAGCATCATAAATTAAACAATCAAGCACTTTCTATTTAAAAGTTGCTGTGCGCTCTTTGTAAATGTGAGACAATGCAAACTTGGAATAGATGGCAACTTTGTCATTTAATTTAGTGTCCTCTGCAAATAAAGAAAAATATTTTTTTTCATTAAGATGTGCTGGTTTCCTTTTGCATCATAGCTACCATTTTGCCCTGGGTAAAGCCAGTGTGGTCACTACAAAACTGTCAAACTGTAGTGTGCTGTCATCAGTATAACAACTTTTTTGCTTTCAGGTTGACCAATTAAATTTCCTTGCTCTGAATTTACAATCCTGGGCAGGCTCTTGTACTTGGATTTAGCTCATCATAAAAACAGAACACCTGCATTAACCTCAGGGGAGTGTTATACCCATTACCCCTCCCTAATAAACCACTATGTCTCACATTGGTTTTCGATGGCTAAAAGCGTAAATATTGTGCATAAATAAAATGCATGCATGAAGGCCTTCAAAATAAATGCATTTGAGTTAACAAATATGTTTAGTACTAATACCGATAGTTGATTGATTTACTATTTTTGTTCACAGCTGATCTTATCATGCTAGGACTTGCTACTCATGAGTCAAATTTTACAATCATCAGAGAAGAGTTTAAGCCAAACAAACCAAGACCATGTGGTTTGTGTGGTCAGTTTGGCCACGAGATCAAAGAATGTCAGGGAATAGCCAGAGAGAAGAAGGGAGAGGTAAGATGCATTCAGCAAAGCTATTCACCAATGTGTTCTCCTCCCCCCCCCCCCCCCCCCCCCCATAATTGCTATGCATAGAGCAAAAAACTCCACGCAAGATACTTGGGGGAATATTCATCAAGTGCTGCCAGTGTTGGTTAGCGCACCCTGTCCAGCATGAACTTCCATTGATTTTAATGTTAATGCTGCATCAGGGGATGCTAACTTGTGCTCCTTCATTCAAGCACATGTTTTTAGATTGGGATCTGAAACTTACCTTTACAAATGATGACCAATATAAAGGTGTTCTCTATGTTGACCAATACATGTTATCCAGTTTTCAGGGTAATGGAGTTAAATACAAATTGGGTTTCTTTTTTACAGCATGACGAATTTGCCGATTCTCCTCCAGGCTGTGAGCAGGAGTTCATTTTCATTCGACTGAATGTATTACGTGAGGTATGAAGCATAATATTTTCTGAACAGTTGCCAAGTTGGATCGGTTTCTCTGGCATTAATCCAAAATTTTATGGTTTTCTTCCAGTATTTGGAGAAAGAACTGGCTATGGCCAGCTTACCCTTCCAATATGACTTTGAGAGATGCGTTGACGATTGGGTTTTCATGTGCTTTTTTGTGGGGAATGACTTTTTACCTCATCTGCCGTCTCTCGAAATCAGGTGTGTCTTAAAACCATGTTGAATTTATACCCAAGATTAAAAAAGAACCCGCAGTTTAGTTATTGGTGTGGATTGTAATTCATAATTTTTTTTGTCTCTCTCTGCCAGGGAGAATGCTATAGATCGTCTTGTCACCATTTACAAGACTGTTGTGCATAAGACTGGGGTAAGTCTTCGCTTCGGCTTTATTTGATCCTCGTGTTTCTCCAGGGACTAAATGCACAGTATTTAAAATTGAATAAATTCCTTAATTATGCTTTCCTTATTTTGTTTGCAGGGCTACCTTACTGAGAGCGGGTTTGTGAACCTTGAAAGAGTACAGATGATCATGCTAGCAGTTGGTGAAGTTGAAGATGGCATTTTCAAAAAGAGAAAGGAAGATGATGTATGTCACTAGTAAAAATTTGTGGATTTACGCTCTACTAGTTGACCTCTCTTAGGACCAGGGCTTTTGCATTGACTGTTATAAGTGAAGTACACAATAAATAGCAGTCCCATTTTAAACTCTGAACTATTTTATGCCGTTGAGAGAAGGGCTTTTTATACCAAGGTGGTGAACCAAGTATAGTGGCGTTTGCCTTGGTTCTTTGTGTAGAGGTGACGGCAGATAACATCAATGTGTTTGACACTCAGCTTGCTAGATGCCAGGGATTTGCGTTTGAGGAGTGCTGTGCTTATTTAACCAGTTAACAAATGTGGAATATGGTGCTGCTTGTGGTTTGGGGTCATTTAATCTTTCACATGCGATTTTTCTAGGAGGGCTATAAAAGAAGACTAAAAGAAAAGAAAAAGCGAATGAAGGTAAATCTCATGCATTGTTTATTTTTCTAAAAAGCCATGCTTGTTCATGCGGATATAAAATGGTATTAATTATTATTTAAAGCATTCATTTTGCACCACCTTTTAGTATTAAACCTATTTTTGTTTTACGTTTGTTTTTTGGGTTGGTTTAAACATTTGTAATTGTTAAAGGGATATTTGGTTTAGTGTTCATATAAAAAGGGCCTTTTCTACTACATTAATCTTTTGTGTGTGTCACACAAACAAAGAAAGAAGTCCCATAGAGAGCACTGATGATATTCAAAAAATAAGTGCACAGTTTTGAACATTAGTTTATCCCTTTCAGCAGCATTGGAATCATGCAAGCATTTTTTTTGTACTTTGTGCTCACCACTTTATATTATCTTTGTATGAGAGTGCATCATGTTATATATGTATCTATACTCTATCTTCAGGTATATATTCGTTCTCTGACTATACAGGAGGCTATCATATAGAGTTATATAGACCTAGGATATTTAGAGTGTAGTTTCCTAGATATTGCATTATGCATATTGTGTGACAGGCCGGTCTTTAAACTGCCATATAGCTTTTTATCCCTTGGTTATTACTTGTCCTGTAGTTTAAGCTTGCTGTTCCAGCCCTGATTACAAGCCTGAGGCTTAGCATTGGCTTTAGACGCTACCTTCGGGTCCCGTATGCGTTTTTGTTGGTTTTTAAATATATATATATTTTTTTTTTCTTTGTTTGTGTGATTCTTATGCATTGTCCCTGAGCATTGATTAGCATCTCTTATTATAGAGGAATTTACTAACCAATCTTTCTGATACCAAGTTATCATAGGTGTGTATGCGGTAGCTGTTTTTGTGTCTCTTCGTATGTGTGTATTTATTCTCTCTTTTTCTCCCCCCCTTCCCCTTAGAGAGAACAGCCTTCCTTTATTACATCTGGACAATATGCACCTCAGGCATTAGGTCAGGGAAACAGGTCTGGCCCAAATGCAGTGAGCAACCCGAGGCAAACTGCCTACGAAATGAGAATGCAGAATGCAGTAAGTGATCAATTTAACGGCAATAAATGATTATTTGGAGTTACATTCTCGGATATATGTATATTATACCTCTGTTCATTAGTGTAGCTGAATCACTGTACTTAAAGTTGCGTTTGCTTTGAAATGTTTTTTCTATGGGTCATATCGAAAATGGCTCATTTATGTACTTTGGACATTTACATTTGTGTGGGCTTCCATTTGACATAGTTGTTTAGCATACGTAAATAGATCATTTTGTTATCTTAAATGTTATATACTGTCATCATAGAAGTCGAGCAAGGTGAAGCTATAACATAGGAAATCCTAAATGAAGTACAAACAAACAATGTGGAGCTTGTCTTTTGAGCACTTTTAATCTGGCCTTTTTTTAAAAACTCTATAGTGCATAGTTTGCTATAATTTGAAATGATAAACTGAAATGTCCCCCCCAAATTTTTTTTTTTTTAATTCATTTTGATATTGGGATGGCTTTTACAGTCCTCTTCGAATTCTGGCAATAAAGCATCCTCTGCTGCTGGAATGAAACGAAAAGCTGAAGATAGTGACAGTGAACCCGAGCCGGAAGATAATATCAGGTGAAGCCATTTTTCTTTCTGTAGCACTTTGTTAGCAAATTGCAGAATTAGGTTGAGCTTAATTAATGCCATTTAGCTTATAGCAGCAGTGCCTTCAGATAATTTTCTGTGATCTTTTTATCCACCAGTAATTAATGTGGAGGGTTACAATATTCGCTAAATTCCTGCGAGATGAGTAAGCTAGAGCTGTTAAATCCAAGTATCTAGATTAGTATGCGTACTGGTTTTCTTTCTCCCAGCCACTTTTCCCTTTGAGACCTAACACTACATTGGCTAGACATTCAGTGTCTTTGATTTGATTATGTGATCTGA
Organism: Ascaphus truei; assembly: GCF_040206685.1. Lineage (NCBI taxonomy): Eukaryota > Metazoa > Chordata > Amphibia > Anura > Ascaphidae > Ascaphus > Ascaphus truei. The sequence goes on along the minus strand of NC_134486.1, from coordinate 97,390,527 downwards.
ATGCCAGTGTATTGCTGATGAATATTTAACCCTTAAACTTTAGTCAATGTAAGTGTGCCGCATTATCCGATTTGAATGGGACATCTATTTAGCATGCCCGATTGTACTACTTTGATCTATAGACTGTAAAATCATACTTAAAATATAATTGTGCAGGTGTCCCATTTACACCTCATGGCCTAATTTGAGTTTTTAATTATATTTATAGAAAAGGGGCATAGTCATTTTTGCTTTTTGATGAGAACAAAAAGTAAAGCAAATACATGAAAACATTAGCACTGGTACTTACGAGCTGGTAAATGTTTTTGCGGTCTACCGTTTCACTTCAGTCTTGTAGGGAAAGGCTTAATCAAAGCTAGTGGAACCAACAGCAGTGTTCTGGAATGGGTTCTGTGCTTAGGATACTAACAGCTTGTTAGAAATGGGACTGTAATCTGTTAAACAACGGCAGTTAGAGGCAATACAAGCCATTTTGGGGGGGTGTGTATATTTTATGATATCAGGAATGTTTAGGGCACTCAGAAGGGAAAATAAAAGGAAATAAACTTATCTGATCAGTTGTGGTACTTGCGGTGCAGCCAGGATCACCATCCATCAGCAAAAATAGATACCTAACACAAAAAATCCGCAGCACTCACAAATATCAAAGATTAAATTTAATAAAGCAACACAAGCATCAGGGGGTAACCACAGGAAAAAGAAGCGATGTTTCGGACCTCACGGTCCTTTCTCAATATATATATATATATATATATATATATATAGCAAATGGAAATATTACTGTGTGCTCATTTGCATGTCTTAGACAGGTCTGCATCCCCTCCTTTCACCATTATCACACAGTTGTGTGTGTGTGTGTGTGTGTGTGTGTGTGTGTGTGTGTGTGTGTGTGTGTATCAGTACCGTGTTAGCCGAGCTTCAATAATCAAAAAATAAATAGATGATACCGTTCTGTGCCTAACGAAATGCTTTTATTTGTGCGAGCTTTCGAGATACACTGATCTCTTCTTCCGGCGATGTTACAATGAATGACCAAGGATTACTTAAAAACAGTGTCTCTTGGAATGTTATCTGTGTTGGTCCTTCCCCCGGTGTGGATGAGATTTATGGCTGGAGGTGTCAAAGGGTAACTGAAAGCAAGTGAAGAAAGAGTGTGTATGTGTATCAGTGTGAATAAAAATGAATGGAGAGCCCACAGTATAAACAGTGCTCTACACTAGGTGTGTGTGTCTACAGAAGAGATCAGTGTATCTTGAAAGCTCGTACAAATAAAAGCATTTCGTTAGCCACAGAACGGTATCATCTATTTATTTTTTGATTTTATATATATATATATATATATATATATATATATATATATATATATTTATATTTATATATATTTACATACATACATACACACTTATTTGAATTAATAGCTCTCTGATGCTGAACCCCATTGATTGCAACCTCTGGGACCCCCTTCTTCCAGAGATACTTACCCCCTGAAGGGTGTGCCGGTAGCCACTCCAGGGTTCACTATATGGCTAAGTTTCAAAGCCCCCGTGTCCTGCAAGCCAATCGGAAGCAGTGACGTCACCCAGTACGGGTTCTTATTGGCCCATGTCACTGTGGGCCAATAGGAGCTTTAAACTGCAAAGATACGGCACACCCTTCAGAGGCAACTATCTCTGGAAGCAGGGGGTTCCTGGAGGCTGCAATTAATGGGGTTTAGCTCCAGAGATCCCCCATCCTCTATAAATTAAAAATAAAATACTGCCTGGATTGCTCCTTTTTAACAGCACTAGTATAGTTGAGGAACACCGACTCAATTAGAATCCAAAACCAATTGTTTGAAGGCCCCCTAGCAGCGTAAGGGTTAATGTGTAAAAGTGATAAGTGCAGTCTTACTGTTCTGGCATTTTAAGGTGTTCCGCATATTAGATTGTTTCATGTAATGACTTGGGATATTGGAGAAATAAAGCTTGAAAATTGTTGTTTTTTTTTTTAGCAGTAGGAAGTGTTCAGAACGCTTTCTGCTTTCTCACTAAAACTTGTCATACTCATTGACTGGATACAAGTGTGGCTTGCAAACATCAAATACTTTATTCTCCCCAGTGGATACACTGTATATATAGATAGAGAGATAGAGATCTCTATCTCTATCTCTCTATCTCTATATATAATCTCTATATCTATTATCTCTATATATAATCTCAATGTATTGAAAACTTGTTGAATGAATGGCTGTGTAGTTTCCTTAAGGCAGCTGTATTCATGTCTCTTCAGGGAACACCAGGCAAACCAGATTTTAGCAATGACTAAGGCATTAACAAACATGAGCGCAAATTGCTTATAAGCAGTTGCTTGGTTATCCCCAAAACATGGCCCAGCTGGGATTCCCCTCAAGGAGAGAGTTGAAACATATTGCTCTAATTAATAGATGACTTAGCTCTTGAGCATTTTGTAGCATAACATAAATTAATCATCTTGGCCAGTATACCACATTTAGACTACAGGATCTCTGTTCTATCATTTTGAAGTCTTTCTCTTAATGACCTGAACTATTGTAAGTAGAATTGGTAAAAAAAATAATAATTGTATTTGTCTATTTAGTTCCAGTCTCTCACAACATATTTGCATTTCAATAAAGTGAAATAAATCTGGCAAATAGCTTGTTCACTGACGTTTATGAATTGATGCATACAATGACATATTTACTGATACATTATTTAAAGGGGCGTCATGTATAGCTGAAGAAGCAATGTTGCAGCTGGTGCAAATATGTGGTGATTAGGTTCAAGTCCTGCAGCAATGCTGCAAGTTAGAATTAACTGCAACAAACATACTCACATTGATATATCTCTGAAACTGAAAACTTGGAGGATTTAACAATGAAGTATATAATAAAGATGCAAATAGGAATGTAAAATCTCCACAGCTGAGCCCCATTGATTTCAACTCTGAGGACCCCCTTCTTCCGGAGATACTTGCCTCCAGAGTCTGTGCCGGTAGCTGCTCCGGCTGAGCATGCAGGGCGTTAGTTTAAAGTGCCTACATCACACGAACCAATGGGAAGGTGCACCGATAACGTCACTGCTTCCTTTTGGTCCGCAGGGGCAAAATCTTTAAATAGTGGACATATTGTGAACCCTGGTAGCTGAGGAGAGTGGCTACCGGCTCCCACTTTGGAGGTAAGTATCTCAGGAAGCAGGGGGTCCCCAGAGTTGAAATTAATGGGGTTCAGCTCCAGAAACCCTTTTCTTAAATGCCATAGAACAATTTTCAAAAACAAATCTGCTGCCATGGATTGCCACTAAGTACTAAAGGAGTTTGTGATTTGTTTCTTTCTCACTGTAGGTTATGGGAAGATGGTTGGAAACAACGGTATTATAAGAACAAATTCGATGTTGATGCCTCAGATGAAAAATTCCGTCGTAAAGTTGTACAGTCGTATGTTGAAGGTCTTTGCTGGGTTCTAAGATATTATTACCAGGTACACAACTTGCATTGCTAATGTGTTCCTGTTTGCTGACTAAACGTTCCATGGCACCAGTGTCCCACCTATTATGTTTAACTGCTTAGGATATGCAGACTGGTGAAATATTCAGCTTGTGAACCCAGTTTTGTTAGTGCTGCATTCATGTCCCTGAATATTTGCTTGAAGCCATTTGCCTCATGTGAGAGGAATGTAAAAAGCAGAACTGAAATGATTTAATGACGTTTTGTCAGGCTGCCAAATGAACGGTCAATCCTTGTCCCACAATATTGTGACGTTACATGAAGTGATCTGTCTAATAAATCTTTTGATAATTGAGATGCCAGACTGGCAAGAGATTAGTTACACACACGGCGTGATTGTACCGCTGAAGGCTAAACCTTTTTGTGTTTGGAGAGAATAGTGCATTTGACTGTATCTGGTTTGGGAAGTCCTTTCATACATGAAGTAACCAGTGGCACAGTAGCTTTTCCGGTGTATATTCTTTCTACATGTTAATGGTGCAGTTCCACGTTAACATAGGTGTAGTAATAGAATGTTTACAATTGAGGTTGAAATCTCCACTGTGGGAAGCAGAATAACAAGTGATTTAGAAGTTACACGATATGCTACATTTCTTACGTACTTCTTGGTTTTGTGTGTGCAACGTTGTGGTAGTTCTTTTGTTCCTTTTGGGAAGTCTATGTTGTAGTTTGTGATACCTTAAGTGGGCAAAGCTCTTCCTAGAGGTAACAATGTTCACAGATCTTTCAAAAACCTTGTCGGTCTAAAATTTGAAGAATTTAAAAATGTATGTTTTGCCAGCTCTGTGCATACTAGTGAATCTATGAGTAGCTTTAGTTGATGTATTGAAATACAACAAAGTAGGCCCTGTACCCGCCTGGGGAAGGAAAGTGAAAGCAAATGAAGGCTTTTTTGCAAGGTTTCCAAAAAGTGGTTTCCTTCACCAGTATCTTAGCAAAATAAAAAATGACTGGACGATTCCACAAAGAGGTCAGGATGAAAAAAGTAAATGCAAATGGTATAATGCCCCTATTTCCTGCTATGTGTGATGGTACCATGGGGTGTGTTGTGGGGGGGGGGGGGGGGGGGGGGGGTTGGGATTGGAAATACCAAGTAGAACTAAACAAAAGAATTGCTATTATTGACAGAACTTATACAAAATAAAAACATTTTAAAAGAATTAAACATGATATTCCTCACTGTGTACCCAAAAAGCAATCTAATTTCCTTTATATTCCTCTGGAGTAATCGATACTATGCAGAATAACTTTTATTACTATTTAATCAAGCTTCTAAGGCGTTGTATAGGACTGTGCTCTAGGTGCTCAGTTCCATTGTGTTGCAGCATATTTTTGGATGGGTAAGATTATCTGCGGCATGTTAGGCCTTGCCCCCGCTGCCTGCTACAGCGTCCGCTGTGGCGAATGCTGCGCTCACGAGAGCCCTCCCCGCAATGGCGCTGGGCCCGCTGCGAGGGGGGGGGGGGGCCGCAGCGCTCGCGCGAGAGCTACTCCTGCTCTCAATAGAATTGAGAGCAGGAACTCGCGTCGAGCGGCTAGGCACGCCCCCCGGCGGTTCAGCCAATGAGGGCGAACCTGCCGGGTGACGTCATGGCCGCGCCCCCGTCACTCCTCCGCCACGCCCCCCCGCCCGGTCTCTGCTCCTGCAGTGAGCTGCAGACCGGGGAATCGCCGGAACGCGCAGCCAAAAGCGCGGGCGCGCATTACAGCGCCGTGACCGGGGCCTTAGCCTTACTGATTTGGTGTCTTTGCTTTCCAGTCACAGATCGCCAATATAATTTAGTAGTGGGCATTGGTAAATGCAGTTGAAGATCCTGTTGCGTTTCTGAAAACGATCACAAAGCGCATTTCATTAAAAACTGCTTGTATCAACAGTGTTACAATATATTAAGCAGAAGGTATCTGGTGTTTGTGTATGTTGCAATATATTTCCTTTCACCCAGCTAAATCAGGGTATAAGTTACAAATTCCTGATTGTCCCTTAGAAATTGAATTGTTACAGTAGTGTGCAGTGTAATGCTTTGCCATTGTGCCACTTCTTTAAAGCTGGGGTTTTTTTTTTTTTTGGTTTGAAAAAAATAATAATGCTAGTTTCATGATTGTCTGAGCTTGGTTATGGACAAAACCATTGGACATTGTACAGAATGATAGTCTCATCTTGAACACACACTGAAAGTTTCAAATACATTAAACTAGCCTTTAAAAAAACTTGCATACAAATGTTTTCTGAAGGACTTTGTTTTAATAATGTAAAAATAATGTGCGTGGTTTTATATTAATAGGGCTGTGCTTCGTGGAAGTGGTTCTTCCCGTTCCATTATGCGCCTTTCGCTTCTGATTTTGAAAATATTACTGAACTTTTTACAGAGTTTGAACTGGGCACAAAACCGGTAAGTAAGCTATTTTTTTTGACTTCCATTCCTTGCTGATTATAACCCTTTGAGTGCCCGAAAACTTGGCCACTACGTTATGGGGTCTGGCCCTCCGGGGGCCCCATGACCCAGTGAGTAAATCATGCTCAAAGGGCTTGTTTTGTCTGGGCTAGATCGTGTCCTCCATTTCCATTGAGTGAGGAAGCGGATGAGGATTACTTTTCCGTTTCCTGCAAAGTGGCTGTCGGGGGGGGGGTGGGGGGGCTATGCCACTCGGGCACCGCAACCCCTCCGGCACTCGGCAAGGGTTCATCTCATTTCAATCCAAAAGATTAAAGCGGAATTGCATGTTTTATATTAAGTCGAGCGAGCCCTGTTTCTAAACAGTAGATCATACTAATTTTCTCTAGTTGAGCCATCCCATGGCTTCGCAATGCGTTCTGGCCCCTCTGGCACTGCAGGCTTTACTGCTTGGCAGTCTGCTTTCTTTTGCTTTCATTGTGAGAGAGATTAGGGCGGAAGTATGGTCCAGCATGTATACTCTGGCAAAGTAGTTTCTTGGGTATTAAAGGAGCCATCCCTCTTAGCTGATAGACACTTTGTAGAACCACCTACCTGGCTTTCTTAAACAAATACAACCATGCTTCAATAAAAGATTGGGGTGCTATTTTGTTTCTTTGGAAATAAAAATATAACTTTTGTAAACATGTAATGGTCATTGGCTCAATCGGTCCAAGGAGCAAATGCACCTTTATTTTCAAGTTCTATTTTGCACAAATTGATGTATTGCTGCAAAAAAAGTATACTGTATGTATACATGTGAATTTATTTTGCTGTATTGTACGTAAGCTGAATAATTGAAACGCGCTGTGAATCTTAGATTTTGCTCCTGTGTTCAATATAAACATCTTTGTTTCCTTTCTCAGTTTAAACCACTTGAACAACTCATGGGAGTGTTTCCAGCTGCTAGTGGCAACTTTCTCCCTCCTTCATGGAGAACACTTATGTCTGATCCGGTACGTTTTTTTTTAAAATATACTTTTGTAGAATTTTCAAAGACCTAAATATATTGGTATAAAACTTAATTTAAAAAAAAATTGAGTTTGCAGCGGATCATCTGATTGGAATGACCAAATTTGACCATTCCTGTTTTTTCTCCCCCCCCCCCCCCCCCCCCCCTAATATAGGACTCCAGTATAATTGACTTCTACCCTGATGATTTTGCTCTTGACTTAAATGGGAAGAAATTTGCTTGGCAAGGTAAAGATAAAGCTTTGTTTTGCTTGTGCAAAATGTAACGGTTCATGTATTCATCAATTTCTTGTTGCCTGAATGTTTTACATTTGATTGGACCTGAATCAAAGCCACATTATTGCACCTTTCACAAACAGACTTTGGTCCGGTGTTTCTGTTCATAATTGCTGGTAACCAGAACACATCCCTTTTCACCAGATCCTACGCATATTTATAAACTACCTGTCGTAATGGAGAAAGTCACTCCCGTACATACAGAGTCCCTGTTGCTATGATTCAAAATGATTGCAAGCTTCACCCTGATCATGGTTATGATTCTATGTAAACCAAGGGACAGACCTTTACTGATGGTTGCCTTTTTTGGGGGGGGGGAGGGGTGGAGGAGAGAGAGAGAGTGGGGAGGAGTGGCCTTGCAAGCTCCTCTGGCAACGAAAAGGGTTACATTTTATGTTCTGTGTAGGTATGTTTTGATGTATGGCTATGAATTTACACTGGCAATGTATTTTTTTAGAGCTTTGTCCCCATACATCTTAGATCTTTATTTGTTAACTTAATTGTGTTCCATGCTAGATCTTTAATAATAATGCCTGCAATGCATTTTACAACAGACCCTGCGGCCTGTACCAGAATTAGGCTGAGTCCATGGTGACTGCAGCCGTGCCGAGGCGCGCTGAGGGAAAGCAGGTGCTTTCCCTGGCCTTAGTTCCCGCGCCGTCGGGGGGCGGGCCAGTGACGTCATGGAGCTGGTTCACCCTCATTGGGCGAACCACTCACGTGACCGGCACTGCGCTCCCGTGAGCGCTCAAACGAAAAAAAAGTGTTAACAGATACGCCTCCGCACACGTACGCGAGCCCCTGCTAAAGCCGCTCTCATTGCGGCTGCAGGGGCTCACTAGAAAGTGTCAGCGCGCCTCAGCACGGGTCAGCAGCTAAGCGCTGACCCTGGACTCGGCCTTAGAGGACATTTTTGGGGGGAGGGGGGAGAAAGAGGGCTTGTTTTTTAATATCCTCTCTGAAAGTACTTTAGTTGTAGCAATAAAGTATTACTTTAATTTAAGACTTTGTAAAGTTGCCCTGCTCTGTAAAAAAACTTGATCAGTCTGCTGCTTTCCTTTTTGTCCCCTAATTATTTGAATGCTTCCTTTCCCTTTCAGGTGTTGCTCTGTTGCCATTTGTTGATGAGCGACGTCTAAGAGCTGCTTTGGAAGAGGTTTACCCTGACCTTACTCCTGATGAAGGTAAAAAATTATGATTGTCGTCCGTGTTGTCTGCTTAATCACTTGGTTTTTACCATTAGCCTACTCATAGCTCATGCTCTGCTATGCTGCAAATTAACAAGATATAATGGTTGGCCGCTATTCATTGCCTTTGAACAAATCTGTAACCCTTTTGCTTTGTAGATGATTTAATTGCAGTAAATTGAATGATCCTTGATACAAAAATTGAGCTGTTGCTAGCAGAAAGTAGAATAGAACTACTGTGGCTAAAAACTTGTTAGTTGAAATCTCATTGGTGGATTTATTGTGAAAATTAAATGATCGTTTTGTACAAGGAAGCCTTTCTTTCTTTGCGCCTGATAAAGCGGAATGCCAAATACAAATAGTGGTGATTGTAAAAGTATAAATGCTTTATGAAAGCATAAGTAATGGATACGGTTGTTTGGATTATGCCTGGATGAAATAGATGGCAGCTGTTAAACAGGTGGGCTTTTCAGGTGGGCTATTTCTGGGTTTGTATTAAAAGGTCTCTCTCCTTTCTATACTTTCTGTACTAGCAAGAAGAAATAGTCTCGGAGGGGATCATTTATTTGTTGGGAAACATCATCCCCTAACCGACTTCATACACGAACTTTACAAGACAGATACTACAGAGGTACGTCATTGACGCATTTTCTTACTTTGCATCAGAGCTTCATGAATCTGCCCCAGGGTAGGTAACCAAGTTACCTTCCATAAGCTTGAATGGCAGTTACGTCAGATCGTGGTGCGATACATTGCATGCGGCGAGCTTGATTTAATCTGCCTCAGCCTCTCTACAGCCTGTGTTGCATCAGTGAATAAAGCCTTCCCTTGTAAGAATTGACGTGCTTTTTGGGAAAGGTGTTGGTATAAGCGTGCATTGCTTAAAATAAAGTAACTTCTTTTTGCAGCAAATGGATATTCCCCCGGAGTTGTGCCATGGAATCCAGGGGAAACTTCAAACTAATGAGGGAGCTGTTATTCCTAACCAGTAAGTAAACATTGTTAATGCTTTGTCTAAGTTTGACCTGTGACCTTAACTGTGAATTAGATTGGTCATAAATATTTTGCTACAAAACTAGGCTGCAGTTTCTGCTAATGTCTGACTGGGGAAAGATGTAGTAACCTCCAGTACGGGTATCGCTGTGTTAACTGCCATTCATGGTTAAACACCCAGCATTCTTTAGCTCTGAAAGATGTGACCAATAACAAAAATAAGGGTAAGGAGCATGCCTGTTCATTGAAAGTATTAGGATAAAAGCAATTAAATGATCTCTGTTCCTCTTCCTCAGTTATGGTCCATAGTGGCAAATACCCATGCTCTAAATGCATTTAAGATAGTCAGATATTCCCAAAGTTCCAACTAGGCTGTTTTGCCTCACCCCATTGATCACACAGTTGGTGCACATCTCCTCCCTTTCAGAACCAAACTGAAGAATGGGGGGCAAGTTGAGTGAAGGTCCAACTCAACAAGCAGTGGCAAGCCCTCCAGTTACAATGTTCATAAATGCTTAATTTGGTTATAAATGATTTAAAGGCTTGCTGACATTACTACGGTTTTTGTTAACTTTGTAGTCCTTTTCATGTGCATCCCATCCAAGCACTGTAAAGCAGGGGTGCGCAAACTTCTTGAGCTGCGCCCCCCCTACCCGGCAGCCGCACCGTACGTGCCCCACCCCCCCCTCCTCTCCAATGACTGCGTCAAATGAAGTTGCGGGTCATGTCACGTGACCCCACCGTGTCATTTGACACTCGTTGCCATGGCGCGTCACATCACATGACCCCCGCCGCGTTGCCGAAGACCTGGCAGAGAGCAGGTAATGAAGTTGGAGGCCTCACGCCTCCCCCGGCATTTAATTTAAATGCCGTGGGGAAGAGTGTGGGGCCTCTGTAATCGCCACGCACCCCTGCTCTAGAGTAAGCATTGTATCAACATGTTGCACTTATTATTAAGATATTTTTTTCCCTTTTCCTTGTTTGTGTGCTCTCTTTCAAACCTAAGTGTGTCTTAAAACAAGAATTGTGCATTAGAAACGCTGGCAATTTCCTTAAGATTTGCAATACATTTTCTTTTCGATATTCAAATGATCATTTTTTTTAATTAAGCTTTTTTTTTTTTTTTTTTTTAGGATTGTGTATTCTCCTGTTCCAATGTTACGGGATCTGTCACAGAATTATGCTATTAGGTAAGTATTTTTCAGTGTAGTGTAACTGTATTTTGATTTTACCATTTTATTGTTGAGGTAAAGTTCATTGTCTAACATTGTGGCCATATTTTTTTGTTTATACAGGGTGTCCATAAATAATTCACGCCATTATAAGCCTTAATAAATTCATTATAGGAGCCATCTTAAAACGGTTTTGTATACTGTCAGATTCTTAATCTTGTTTCTTAATTTCTGTCTTTTTAGCATAAAGTTTAGAGATCCACAGCATGAAGAGGGTTATGTTTTTAAAGCAGTGCTTTTAGCAGGTGCAAAGTAAGTCTGCCTTTATATTATCATTCACTGTTCGATGCATCTGTGATTTTAAAGGGCAATTCAAGGGTGTGTTATGGATAAGAATTGACCATACTTTTTTGTTTTATGTAGAAAGCCAGCAATAACATTAAAACCTGGGGACTTTGAGAGAACGAACAACAATGGAAGACCATGGAGGCCACAGCCTGGCTTCAATCAGAACAGAAAACAGGTTCACCTGGATTCCTCCGCCTTCAGAACATTAGGGTACGTGACACTTCAATTCATTTCAGTTAATTCCTTTCATATTTTCTCAGTCTTGTATTAAGGGCATCCCCAACTGAAACTTGATACAACCATTTAATAGCCGTTTTGTATTAGGCATGTGGTCAAAATGGAAAGTGAAGGCAATTTAAGAAAAATAATTGATCTGACCAACTACGTGTTGTGGTAATGGGCACATATATCCCTGCATGCTCTAACCCCTGCACCCACCACATCATATCTCTATATATGTCAAAAGGAGTGCTACGGGGTGTGACCATATGTATACAACAAAATACAAATACCCAATGCTACATCTAATATGACAACAAAATACAGTTAAATACTTGAATGGTCACTGCATGACCACTATGCAGGTCTTAACACCACTTGTGAGTATTCTCATTTACCAGATATATTAGGGAAGTGAGAATACTCACAGGTACTGTTAGGACCTGCATAGTGGTCATGCTGTGACGTGGCTGCAGGCTAAGAACGCTTTGGCGAAAGGGTTTAACTAAATTACCCTTTCTTATTTTTTGGCATATTGGCTATTTTTGTCTTGTTTTAATGGTAGAGATGTCCTATATTTTTGATTGAGCAGGTTCCATTGACTGAACATTGATTTTAGTGACCGATTTATCCAGGTTTGCATGGTGAATGAGTGAATGAAGCTAGTTATTCACATGTTATGTCTAAAATAAGATGGCACTAGAGAACCACTATCGCTATACTAGAAGCGTTGCACGTGAGTAAGAATAAGAGAAATAACTTTCACAGATGTGTTCTGAGAATCTATTTGCCAGTAAAATGAAAATACACTCCAACAAGATAAACAATACTTCTGGTGATACTGCGGATACCATGTCCCATATCCCCATCTTATCTCTTAGCCAACACCGTGGAAAATAGTATATATTATGGAACAGGGAAGACTTAAGAGATAAAACCTATATTGAGTCTCAAGCAGAAACGCTGCCACAAATCTCAAAACAAACACAAATTAAATGCCAGGATTTATCCAATCATATGGGAAATCAAATGTTAAGTAATGGGTGGGGGGTGCTATTGGGGGGCACGCTATGTTTCAGGCAATGTCCCTGTTCCCACACCTCTGTGGTACGTCCCTCATAAGAGTCCTCTGGCTCATCCAAAAAGCAAATGCTCAATTCCAGCAGCTCACGGTATTTGAGTGAGGCTATCTAGGTGCGGGTGGTGTCACTAGTGCCTGCCGCAGAGGCTGTTTGTGGCCTATGGGGAGACGCGACACGGAGGCATGGCTGTGACATCACAGCGCTGGTTAGCCCTCATTGGCTGAACTGCTTACGTGACCCTGCCGTCTGGCGACAATCATTTTGTCTGCTGCGCGGCCGTGCACTCTATGGCCTGCCTCAGAGGCACAACCTTTTGTTAACGCCATGTACGCAGTCGCACCAAGCATGGACGCGGCCTAAGGCATACACTGCATCTGAAACGTATCTGTGGAAATCGCCACGAGCGTCCGTCGGGGTCCAGTGATCCATGTAAAGTGACCCACTTACCAGGAGTACTGGACTCGGGTAGACGCTCTGATTGAGCATTTGCTTTTGGGATGAGCCAAAGAATGCTCTTGGGAAGTACAGAAGAGGTTGGAACAGGTACGAAGGGCCTTAGTGCCCAAAACATAGCTCCCTTTATTGTACATTTGTTTTCCCATATGATTTGTATGTGTCCTGGCATTTGTTTATTTTGAGGTTTGTAGCGGTGTTTTGAGCTGATGACCCTCAGGGCCGTGTGTGTGTGTCTTTAATAAATTGTTTATTAACATTGTATACACAGTCGCTCGCTCACATATTTCAGCGGCGGTAGCAGCGCAAATTCTTTATTTTCTTCATCTTCCCCCTGTCGGCCGGTTCCACGCACACTGCCTGCGCGTGCCACCATTATGGAAAGGCTGACTAACCTCAGGGCATAGAACAGCCCTTAGCAACAGAGAACCCTTAAAAGATGAAACATTGTATTTCCCACTGGGTTGGCTCAGAGATGAGGTTATGGGACTGTTTCCAGCGTTTCACCAGAAGTATTTATCTTCTATCGGAGTGTGTTTGCAAATCATTTTTTTTTCTCTGTACACTTGGGTAAAAGGTACAAATTTAGAGTGCTGTGGATACCATTTTATTATAAATGGTTGTTTTGTTTAAGAATTGCACACAGGTACAGAATTGGTTATTACATGCTGGTTGTGTCTTCAGCTTTTACAGTACAAATACAAGGAAGACATTTTATTTATTTTTTTGCCCCCTATATTTGTATTGGTTTATTTTGCATGTTTTAACCCATTTGTGTCAACTGAAAACCACTTTTACTGGTTAACAATATGCAAATTAATCTTTATGCAAATTAGTGATGCACTGTTTTTAATGGCGCTATATTTGGGATTTGAAAGTTTTGAATAATGCATCGTTCAAATTTTTAGCATTTAAGCTGGTGCACTAATTGTAGGTGTATTAAAAACGTGAATGTAACATACATCCAACAAATTATTTTTTAGATTTTAATATCTGAATTGTTTTTATTTCACATTTGGGGACTATGGGGTAGAGCCAACACTGATGAACACCCCCTCATTCAATGATTAGGTTGTCAGATTTCAGCACATGCCATATGACCAAAAGTACACGGGTGGGAAAAAATAACCAAACAACCCTAGCTTTCAGTGTTTTTGGAACCGCTAGGACAACTAAATAGAAATGTCATTATTTTGAGTACAGCATCAATCACCTTGTTTTACCTTTAATAAACATACTTCTGTGTCTAGTTCTGTTAAGTATTTATGGCCATCTCCTAATATGTAAATTGGAAATAATTGTTGGAACAAATAATTACTCAAAGTAACTGTAAAATAACTCGCCCAGTCTCAGCACAACGGTTTAAGCGTAATCTTGGTTTTAATATATAGAAATAAGACGTGAACTTTCTGTATATTAATATTCTGTTTCACCGAGGATAGTTTTGTTGCGCTTTCCTTTCTAACATGTGATAGTGTCACTTTGTTTGAGTGCTGCGGGTTATATTGATTGTTCCTTTTTCAGCCATGCCATGTCACAGAACAGAGGCTCTTCTAGAAGTGGACTTTATGGGAACGCTCCCCCACCTGGGTCCTACAACCCTGTAAATGCATACAGAATGCCTGTCAGGCAGCCCCAGATCCCAAATCTGCTGTCAAGTAAGTTGTTCCTGTTTTTTGTTTAATAGTTTCGACATATTGTACGTCTGATATTGAGAGCTTGAGCTTTATATTGCTCTATATTTTAAAAGTGCATTCATGCCTTTTCTGACAAACGTTCTGTAGTTTTTTTTTTTTTTTGTTCTTGCACTAATTGTAAAGAGCAATATATGGCTAGATAATTTTTGTTTTTTTCACGCTGCCACCGTGGCTATAATAGCAAGTGGCTTGGTCCCTAATTACTGGGACTTGAAAGTAGTTTCAGCACTTTTTGCTCGGTTAGAAACTGGCCCCCAGGTAACCTTGGAGCATGTGTATTGAATCAGATATTTTGTGTGGTACTATTTGGGATTTGACTTTTTTCATTTTAAAGCCCTTAAAAAATACCTTGACTTATGAAAGCATGACAACCAGGAGGGCTTTATTTGCATCTTGGATATTGTATGACTGCATCTTAAAATATAACCATTCATGCTTAATTTCCTCCTCTCAGTCCAAGTAATGTATTGTAAGCCACTTCAGCAATGAAGCTGTTATGGGTTGGAATTTGTCGGCGCTGTATTAGAGTATCCAGTGCATTATTGGTTCACTTTTTGTGGAGCTACAAGGATTTGAGCTCATAGGACAGCTGCATATGCCTGCAAATAGACATATTAATGGAAATTGCATTGCTCTGGCAGCTGTCCAGAATGACAACTAGATTGCAGAATAGCGGAGCCTTGAAGGGAAGACGCACAAAAAATGGATTTTGGATGTTTACAGAAAACACTGTAATACATGCGCAAAGTAACATTTCTATGGAAAAGGGCGATGCGGTCAATCACACTGCCACCTCTTTCAAGTGTCTGTTGTGGGTGTTTCTGCTTTTCCTTGATTTGACATTGATGTACCAATTTTCAGTTGATGAATAATTGTCTATATGCTGATAACTTGAAGGAGTCAAGTACAGTCTGGCAGCACTCTGGCTTGCATAAACCAAATATGCCATTCACGCAGTGTATCTGATTTATGACTTTCTCCCATTGCAGTCAGTAAACTTGTCAATTAGCTGAGTCGGAAAGTGATTTTGATTAGTGCAATCAGTAAACACGAGGTCTTGTCTTTGATTGCCTGACTGATTAGGTAAATAGTCACTTAAGTAGCTATTCGAGCATTTAGTTTATGGTTTTATGCGGTCGGCTTTAAAATCAAAGTACAGATTTGTATATATTTTTTTACATTTCTATACATTTTTTTTTTTTCTAAGTGCCATTCAGTTTCATCAGGTGCGTTTTGATCTTGTGCCAGACCTTGGTAAATACATCACAATGAGATCATGTTGAGGTTTATTGCAGTATTAATAGTATGTAAGTATTTCTACTCCTGAATATTTAAGTGTACAGCGTGTCCAAAGTAATCTATATGTAATGGTATGCACTCCAGTCTCTGTACATCTTGGACTTCATTTTTGGCAACAAAACTGCTGATTACTTTGGTATTTAAATGGTCTTTCGTTTACTTTGTATCATTTGTTATTTTGTATGATGTGAATAATTAGGATCATTATATCACATCCCATTTAATGCTTCTGCTGCACATCATATTTTATATTGCGTGCATGTACCCAGAAGCCTCGGTTCACGTTCCTGGAACAAGCTGTAATGCCCTTTGTGTAAAAAGGACTTGTGGAGATGTTGTTGTGCTCTGTACTTTTGGATTTCAATTTTTGCAGTCTGTTATTTAGGTCCAAAACTCAATAGATCATTTAGAAAGGGGAGAAGAAACCACTCTCAGACCTGCTTTTTATAATTAGGTCTCACTTAAGCAGTGTTGATGATCTCGCAGGAGCCCAAAGAATGGTACGGTACACCATTTGAGTGTTGTGTACTGAATGGGTATCTATTGATTAGAAGCCTTTCATGCTGTGTACTGGTCAATCTTGTTTAGAAGAACAGCATCCATCTAATTGCTTGTTTTTGTTATTGCAGTGTTGCTAATGTAGCTTTGTAGGAAACAAAGGAGCGAGTGGGTGGTCATTTATCGCACACTTTCTTCTGGAGGTAGAGGCTGCTTCTGAATCAGATATTCCTACGTCCTGTGTTTCTTAAATTGTTAGGCCATGTAATTCCATTTTTCATAAGGTACAAAACTTGAAATTATCTACATTGCGGTTGATAACATAACATTTCCGTTGTGTGGAAGTTCATTTTAAGTTGATACAACTAGCTCTGAGCTGCAGTTGATGAGTATTGTGAAGCTTTGTGTACTTTCTGAATGACAATGTTAACCTTAAATGTCCCCTATTTAATGTTTTCAGGTAAACACATTTGCACAGGTGTTTTTATTGTTTTTTTACACATTGGTCAGTCAGACACCTTGTGAGCATACCCTGAATATATAATACACAATACTTTCATCTATTAATTTCATGTTGAAGGCTTCATGTTGCTATTTTTTTATTTTTTTAACAAGGTTTCTTAATTCCTGTAGATTTGAGGCCACAAAACCAGTGGCAAAATCGTCCCCCTCTCTTTAGTCAGCCACCACAACGGTAAGATATTGATCTGCATTAAAGAGTTTGTTTATTTCTAAGCAGTTTGTTGTTTGAATGTGGCTACCTAATATGACATTTGATGTTTGAAGCCTAAGAATCTGTTAAACATGTTTCTCTTTAAAATTACTTTTTAAATTTACTTTTCAATTCCTGCAATTACATCCCCATTTCCTTCACCTTTGCCTCAAGATTATATTTACACTATAAAACTGGGCAAGATGTGTGTTTCTGCATTCAGTTTTAGGACATGCTAAACCCATTTTCTTTTTAGGTCTGTTGTGAAGCTTAATGAGGCATAACTAATAAAGTTCCACTATTCTCACATTTATGCTGGAACTGCAGCTTTAGCACAGACCAGCCATTGATTCTTGCTACAAACCTCTTGAAGTCCTAATCAGCTTCTTTGGTACAACTTTTTCAGGCCTGACAAGCCTATTGTAGGGCAGTGTCACTGTAGGGCAGTAGTTATTAAATGCCACTGAAAACCGTTTCTTTAACTACTTCAGACTGAACTGAATTAAAAGCAGAAGGGACTTTGAGTGGGATTATGGAATCCACAGACTAATAAGTACCATGCTATAGAAAGAATGTGACATGGTTTAGTAATAAGGGATGTTATACATATGTTCACTAACAAAACACAGAAGTTTCCAAAGTTTACAAGTTTGTTGCATTTGCTAGATATGATTAGGCATTTAAGCAGTGACAGATTTGGTTGTAGGGAGCGGGAGATGATAAAATTACATGTTTTCGCACTGTTCATCACATTATATTCTATAAAACCATAGCTGGTTTCAATCTTTGACCAGACCTTGATTTTATACTCTGCTTTATCTTGAGTATTCAATGGCTGTAGTTGGAATCGGTCGTCAGTCTGTATAACGAAAATTGTTAATACTGACGCATATTTAAGTGTCTCTACATGTGTTTATTCAACAGTGTAGGTTAAATGTCTCCAATATAAACAGGCTTTTTTCCAAGCTGAGGAAATTTCACTAACCTTTATCTACAGGTTCTTTTCCCTTCCTATAAATTTGGAAGGCGTTGGGCATTTGAGAATTCACACTGGTTCGAGGGTTTAATATACTCTAGCAAGTAGTGTGTTTTATTACTTTTTAAAATGTGCTTCTCGAAGGGAAAATTTCCGCAAAAAGCGCAATAAAAGATGTGAAATATGGTGCATACATATGAACGTACGGTGATGTGAAAAAGCAGGTGCTAATCTGAAAATGTTGCACTTTAATTGCTAATCATTATTTACTGCATAGAAAATACATGTACATACACACACCTGTATGCTTAGGAGGCAATTTAGCGCACTGTTGCTGGTTCATGTTTGTTTAGGATATTAGAATTGAATTGATATATTGAGGCAATTAAAACATTTGTTGCTGTTGGTAATATGGAATGGCAATCTAGATTATAATAGATGTTGAATTTGTGTTCCCATATAAACTGTATACCAAATATCAGTCTACGCCAATTAGTGCTGATGTTGCTAGGTCACCACGGTCAATTGAAAACGGCATCAATAGAACTTGAAAAGGTTTCTTCCTGATCAGACCTTCTGACATATTGCACAGGATAATGGATGGGAAAAAAGACAAGGCCCCTACCCTAGATTCAAAATTCTTTTCTGCAAGAATTAAATTGCAATCTGCAATTAACTAGAAAGAATAGTGAGCCTAAGAAGTCTGGACTTTCAGCAAAGAAAGCATTCTCCCGTGTTGCATAGGTTTACTCTGTGGATAACGTATTTGACTAGCACTGGCTTTTTCCACTATTTCCAAACCTATATTTTTGTTCACTAGAAATTGAAAGCTTTTATCTTAGTTTTTGTTTGAACGGTTTATTTCAAACAAATCTCAATCTACAGATGTCACAGTATCACTCTGGAGCCATACATGACTTTTAGTATTGCTTGCATCAATTCGGGTGAATTTTTTATTTTTTTTGCTCCTGATTCCATTGCATACTTCTTATTTTCAACAGAAATTTTGGACTGATTCCGACCCCAAATCCTGCGTTCCTACAGAACCAGCAACTTGGACAGGGAGGACCGAGTAACTATTATCAAAGACGTGATACCCGTTCAGACCAGAGTAGACAGGTAAATAGGAAGTGCTTACTTCTGCATCATATGTCTGCAATTGATGTTAATTGTTGTGAAATATTGTGTGTTTCTAATATAGGGCGAAAAGAGCCTTTGAGCCGTTTTTCTTGCATGTTAAAATTAAAACATTATATATCCCAGTTAAACAATTAAAACAATTCAGCTAACGCTTTACAAGTCTGATATGACTGTGATAAAATGATCATTCTTAACCAGCAGTTTTAAACCACCCCAGAGCAGATCATTTTGCACCTGTTTTGGATGATGGTTTTCTTTGTCTCTTACCAAGTCTAAAAGTATTTATTAGAAAACAACATTGAGATGTTATCCAAATTGCTGTGTTTCTTTAACCTAAAGTATGTTCAGTACATCTGTAAACATTAACTTGTGATTAGTTTATTCCAGGGTAGTAGCTTTTGTTATGGGAGCATTGTTACAGTTCAGCTAGTCTGAATAAAGTGGCGGTCTTCTTTCCATACCTAATCCAATAAACAAACTCTAATTTTGTGTGTTTACAGGGATACAACTCCGGAAGGTCTTTTCAACTGCCACCTCCCTCTGGAAGATACAACTGGAAATAAACTGTTTTTAATGGAAACATCTTTATAAAACACATGCCGGTGGATATGTTATGCCAGAGAATGTATCTGGTTTTTAAATTTTGTTTTAATCCCTTTCATTTATAGCAGTATACAAATGTGCTTTTTTTTAACAAAAAAAAAAAACTTGTGATTGTAGAATGCATTTCTGTTGCAAATGGTTATTTTGTAAGTTGATATTTGGTTGTCATTCAACTTCTATACAACACTTGCATTTGTTCCACATTTTTAGTGGCACAAGCTGCCTGCTAGTGTTTGAAAATAGATTGCTAATGAATTAAACTTTCTGATGCCGGATGTCCAGTAGCACCTAAGTGCCACTGGACTTTCGGGATTGCGACCATATGATCACTTCAGTAATGATCACTTAATGTAACGACCCTCCTAGTCCCAGTGACTGGAATGGAAGTGGAAGTGGAAGGGACATCCAGCGCTTGGGGCCCCATCAGCCCCTAGAAAGCGATGTACCCAGTATGTCATAAGGGTCCCTGGCATGCAGACCCTCACGATTAACTGGGTATGTCAAAATGGAAGTGAAAGGGTCAACTTTTAGAAGTTTTAAAGCCTCTGATGTCTGCAATATTTTGGGAAAAGATGCATCTTTATTCTTTGAAGGCAGTTTCATTGTTGTCTATTGTATTTTTTTTTTCTCCAGGAATTGTTTTATAAAGAGATCTCGACATTATACCACGCATTGCTCTTGTGTGTTTATTTTTCCTAACTTCCAGCTTTTATGGCGTTGCAGAATTTTTTTTTTTTTTTTTTAATTTCACAACTGGTTTCTTAGAAATATTTAAACACTCATACATGGTTTTACTTGCATCCTGTTAAAAATGAAAGGAATATCCTGTGTCTGGGGTCTGCTGAATTCAGGAATATCAGATTTATGTTCATCTGTTTATATAGTAATTATAAAGTACTCAAGTGTCAAACCATGGACAAAACAAAAACAATTCACTTTTTCAGTGTCTGCTATATTTAAGCTATTACACATTGAACTGTCTTTAGTTCACTTTTCTCTGCCTCTTTAACAGTATGTTGGCTGTGAGTATTTTTATAAACTGCATTGGTCATTTCGTTTTTATCACCACATTATCCAGAATTTTTCTCTGTGACTGGGTGTCCTAAACTTTTTTCTTTCTGGGGGAAAAAACCCCTAAAACCTTTAAAGGTGCCAGCACTTATTACTGCAACTTAGAATTGTTGCTTTATTTTTTTGCTAGTCAACTCAACTAATCTTTGACAAAAAAGGGAAAAAGTAGTATTTGTTATTTCAGATATCTACAAAACAATGCAAGTCAGGATCTTCTGAAGATGTTCAGTCAATCCCCCTACAATGTTACCCTTAAAGTAGATCTAGCTTAAAAAAAGTAAATGACCCCAATAGTATAGGGATCATTGATAGTTTGTTTTATTTTCCTTTTTGTTTTATCTAGCTTAGAGTAAATGATGACTAGATAGTAATATGATGCAACATCCACAGAGATCCCTGAGGCTCCTACAGAACTACATCACTGAATAAAAGGGATTGAAACCTGTAACAAGCCTACACTTTTGTAGGGCTGCTGTGTTAAGTAGAAGTCAGCGCTGTTGTAGATTCCCAAAGTGTGTTATGTATTTGTAGTTTCATCTTAGTCACCAATAGTGGAGAAAAAAGACCAAAATTGCTCTGAATGGCTCTCCAGTAATCCAAATGTTAAACACAGCAGTCTAAACTATGATAACTACTGTCTGTTTCCATCATTAAATCTAAATAACATTTAGGGATGCATGGTTTTTATGTAGTGTATGTTATATTTTGCATTTGTGTTTTCACAAAATCACCTAGGTATTTGTACAATCTTTTGCTAAAAGGCTCGTTTTCAGGAAATGCCCACGTTCATTTGAAAATAAAGTAGTCTCTACACCTATAGGAAGTATCACAATTACCAAGATTAAATGGAACCTGTTGAAGCAGAACAATAAATGATTTTCTTGTGCTTTCCTTAGAGTAAAACCTATTCTGTTTCTGAATCATGTCGGATAGAATATACAATTCATGCTGTACTGAATTGGTTATGGATTAAACATTCACCGGCTCTAATCGAAATTCCCTGTTGGTCTATATAGGTGTTTTAAAACTTCGATTTTAAATAAAATAATGGATCAAAGGCAGGAGATATTTTTCACTTTTAATCGATGAGAAATTAACCAGATCTGCTGGATCACTTAATACACATGGCTGTACAGCACAGATATATTTTCCCTTGGAATATCAACAAACCTATGATCTAGTTTATTTGAGGGGAATAGACAAACCGCTGGAACATTTATTTCATTTTCTGCCCCAGATCAGCACTTCTCTACAGGGTTGGATGCCCCACCATAAGAAGGCAAACTACCCCAATAGGTCGTTGTGTATAAATGGCCTCAATGTATACAAGCAAACATGTTTTATGGCTAAATGTTGTATTAATGCTGAACTAATTAACTGTTTTAGGG
Organism: Ascaphus truei; assembly: GCF_040206685.1. Lineage (NCBI taxonomy): Eukaryota > Metazoa > Chordata > Amphibia > Anura > Ascaphidae > Ascaphus > Ascaphus truei. The sequence goes on along the minus strand of NC_134486.1, from coordinate 97,368,508 downwards.
GATAGCTTGTGGGGGTTTTTTTTTTTGCCGATGTGAAATATACAGAAACATGCATAGATGTATTAAAGGGTGTGACTTTGTATACATGTCTATATGTATGTAAATGTGTATTTTAAGCACATCTCCCAGCTTTTACAATAAATGTACCCCCTTTATAGCGTGTCATGCAAATAAATTGAAAGCTTACATACTTTGTTACACTATATCTTTTTATATCCATCGGCAGTAGTTTTTTTTGTTTTTATAGATAAGACGCATCTAAAACGAAACTGTACTGGATGTCATGTCACTTTTTCCAGCAATGTATTTCTTCCAAAATAAAATAGTTGTTAAGGTTACAGGACATAATTGTAGTTATTCTTTGTGTTTCAATCCCCACTGTCTGCAATGGTATAGCATTATTCTTAACGCATTTAAAGAAACGCTATGCCTATTATAGCCATAGTATTATGGATCGGTTTGCACAAGTTGAAAAGTGCATCTTATATAAACCGACCCTTATTAAAATCCATGTGGAAGAGGTGAGGGGGTTGGTGTTTATGGTAAATACACGATCAATATCTGCAATACAAATGTGTGCATCAATTAGTCTGAGATCTTGACATTTTATATATAAAACTGGTCACAAGAACTTTTATTAATTGTGTTTCTGCTTGAAACGTTTTACAACAATACAATTCCCCCCCCCCCCCCCCCCCCCAATTCAACGGAGGCGCTAGATTTTGAAGGTGGTCCTGTTCCCTTCCCACAAACCTGGATTTTGGTGTCTACAACGCTGGCAAATAATACTCTTATCCATGGGCTCGATTTTCAGTGTAGATTTAAAACGGCACAAGCTTCTAGATTAATTTATTGTAATTTATTTTTCACGTTAACCCTTGTACATTGAGATATTAATAGTTTTATTCATTTACAATTTGTAGGCTATTTATGTAGCAAATCCATGCACATTGCCATCATTAAGCGAATCGCGTGCACGTTAAAGGTAAAATGACAGATTTACCTGTCAGATTAATACATTTTGTAGATGGAAATCAAAACTCAAAAGGATAGAAATGAAGGTAGTATATTGCAGTGGATTTATTGAAAACAAAATATAATGAAATTGGGGAAGATCACAGGTTCCAAATGTAAAATTGTCTCAAAGCCGAGTATCTGAAATGCAGAATATTGGTCTTCCCTAAAACATATGCTCGTTTAGCAGAAGGTCAGCACTTCATTATACCTGCAATGCAAGTCATTTCAATAAGTTTTTTATGTATGAAACTTAGTAATGACGCCGGGTGCTTTTTATGTGCCCCAGTTAAATTCAGATTGATGCCATTTTTGTTTTGACATATAAGTGAAGATATTCAGTAAAATGATGCCTATGATTGTATTTTAATTAACGAAATGGGAGAAATGTACCTGTTCATCCCCTGTCCTTTTTGTGTGGCTCCCACAGCTTAGTTGAATTAAAAAATAAACAAGTGACAATGAAGTCCCTTGGTCTTCTGGACATTGTAATATCCTCAGACTTAGGTTATTAGTGGGAGCTCTGAGATGCTGCTGAACTTTAAGGTGGCTTTGTCCTCCCCCCATTCCCCCCCGGCCCAAGTACTCTTTCTGGCTTGTTCAATGTAGGGACACTTATCCTCCTCTTCAGTTAATGAGTTTCACCTAGTCTGCACATTCGTATGCTTATTGCAGATTTGAACTGCAAAGCTTATAGAAATGTTTCTTCTCAAAAGCAACAAAGGTCCACTACTTCAATGCATCTAATACAACGTTCAGATTGTAACACAGGAATGTGTTTGCATGCATTATTAGTTTACATCAATAATGCCAAGAACAAGCTTTCTGTATCCCAAACATAACTAGCATTCACCTTAAAGCATGATTCGTAAAATCTAACAATTTAATTTACAGGTCAACAAAATGGTACTCCTTTTATTTCTTGTTACATTCAAATGTTGTGGGGGGAGTTGCAATCGAAGACGTGTATATATCCTATAAAAAGTGTTTATCTTGAATGTGTACATTTTTTCCTAATGTCAAAATGTTTGTTTTTAATTATTATTATGTGCAAGACTTCTTATTACTGTATCTTATATTGGGAGAGTGCATTGGGATTCCTTTGCGCGGCTGTACTTGTTAAAATTATTTTAAAGATGGTAGTGTAACAAAAATCACTGAAGTGAGAATTAAAATACAATTTGTCTCCAAACTTAAAGTTACTGTCGCAAACTGCTTGTGCTTATGAAACTAACAAAGTTTGCATGAAAAATATCTATATGTGAACGCAGACTTAAATAGATTAACAAGACAAAAATAAGTTAAACATTAACTTAAACCAGATCGATGCTCTTCTTTGTAATGAAATGTTTCCAATTTTAAAACCCTAAAAATGTATAAAAAATGGATAGACAAATGTTAACCATTTTTAAAGAGAACCTTGTTGACTTACTTTATTTTAGTTCATTAAATTGTACAATAGTTTATATATGAATACTGTTCAGTATTGACTTCCGTGTTTTTCCCTAGGTAGTTTGTTTTTTTAACTAAGTACCAAACGTATACGAATTTAAATAAAATGATCTATATGATTTTAAACCTAAAATCAACATGGTTTTTCCAAAAAATTAAAATACAACAAATGTTAAATCTGTTGAGATAAAGGGCGGATTAATGTGGTTGGTAGTCGAGTACACAGTAAAGGTAACATACATTTGTTGCACAGTTTTTAACAGTTTATAAAAAGCTACTTTTGGAAACTGGACTTTAATCTTTATATTTTGTAAGACAACAAATAACTTCTGGCGGTGCATCATATTTCTGATCAATGTCTTGCATGAAATACAAACCTCTATTACAAGCTTTCCGTTCGAGCTACTGTTTGCATGGAGATGGCACCTGCATCATGTATTTGTTAAATAAAATTAGGGTTTTGTTTTACACTTAAATTATTAGAGTATGTCTTTTGTTTAAGCTATATATTGTAAAGCATAGTACTAGCTGTTGTGCTCATTTATATAAACACTTAGGGAATAAGGACAGCATACTAACAAAACATGGTCAGTCATCTCTTGGGGGGGGGTAAAAAAAACCTTGACTTCCATGTAAAGATGCCTTTTTCCTTTTGTAAACTCTCTTTACACAAACCAGTGGCTTTTTTTTTTGTTAAAACCAGTTTCCTGTATATTATTTAAATTGTCACGTTCTGATTGTTTTCCAATCAATCAAAAAATGACGACGAGAACCTCAGTAAAATACTGCAAAGAGTAATTGCATTTCTAAAAAATAAAAAAATACAATATTCATTGACTATTAAACACAAAACAACAACAGAATTTGGAATCCGTCTAAAATTGTTTATGTAGCTGGCAGTCTCTTGAAAACTGAGCTGTCAGTTCAGTAGATTCACGTTGTTAATTTTGTTAAATATTTATACATCACCTAAATAAACAAACAAAAATATAAGGTCGCTTTGAGAGTTATCCAGTTCTTATGTTAAAAATTAGTGTTCTTAAGTTCCGCCGTCTAATGTTGCAACATCTGCAGGTAACCGTGGGTATGTGAAACACATTGGAATCGTCCAGAAGTACAGTTGTCCAAAAATCTTTTACTGTGGCTGCACCACTTCCAGACCTCTTGTCATTTTTTGCAGTCTAAGTAAAGAAATCAAATCTTATAGTAAAGGTCTCTTCCTAACCCCCACAACTCCCCCCCCCCCCCCCCCCCTCAATGCTGTGTGAACCTCCAGTGGAAATATCATGCTGTATGTTCAGCTGATTTTGACCTGCACATGAGTACAGATCCAAAGATGCTCTCTACCACGTTCTGCCATAGAGCATGTTAGGGTTGACCATCCCGTTGCTGTAATCTACACTTGAAGTGTCCATCTGAGCCATGCTGGCAACTTGACTGTGGAGCGACTGGGGACTTGGTGACATTTCTTCTAGATCTGGAGCCTGGCTTAACGAGTTAACCTGTTGATTCTGATGTGGATGGACAGCGTTATTAGAAGAAGAAAGTACCCCATTGGTGCCACTCTGCTGTTGTGGTACTTGTTGATTAGGTGTTGATGTGTTGGAACTGTTTTGGCAGGGCTTTCCATCTTTTACCAACACTGGTACTGCAACACGGCGAGGGGATTGCTGTTGGCACAAATTGCTTTCTTGCTGCAGCTGCTGGGTGACTTTATCCTTAGCCTGTCTTTTCATTTTGTACCTGTGATTTTGAAACCAGATCTTCACTTGGGTGGGAGTGAGGTGGATCATGCTAGCAAGGTGCTCCCTCTCAGGGGCAGACAGATACTTCTGTTGCTTGAACCTCCTTTCCAGTTCATAAACTTGAGCTTGAGAGAAAAGAACTCTTCTTTTTCTTCTAGGGGCAGCATGAAGAGGTGCCATGGATTTAGCAGCTTCTGCTATACCTTGCAAAGTGCCCATGCCAGCCATATTCATGCCAGTCGACGGTCCCATAAATCTAGAAACTGACAAACACGCAATTAGCTTGTTGACACTTCAAGATGTTTATCCAACATTACACTTAACATAAGTTGAGAATTCGTTTCAGAGGACTCCATCAACAATACATATTCCAAGTCACGTGGTGTACCCAACATTATGACAGCTGACTTTATCTTTACCAATATAGGTTCATATAAAATCCACATATATTAAGTAGTTCAAACAACATAGTCTGAGTTATATAGTACACCCAAGATGACATACTTACTTGATGAATACCTGGGGTCTGGGTTGGCACCATACCAGCCTGTGGCTGCAGCGCTATTCCTCATGGTGTCTTGATAAGAAGGTATATCTCCCATGTTGCCAATGCTCCCATTGCAGTATCCTCCCATTGAACCATGTGAGAACTGCGATACGCTGTGTGGCATGTGGTAGGTGGTGGTAACAGTGGCATTGTGGCCCATGGTGTGCTGCTGCATACCTGCCTGGGAGACATGTGTCTGTCGGTATGCTCCCAGAGGAGTGCTGAGGTTTCCAGTGTTGTCCATGCCACCAAATTTCTTGTAGGTCTCTTCAATTGGACTCAGAATGTCAGTCACTGAAAAAGGTGTAGTATGCTTTGGGCTCAACGACATGGTTCAGCAACCAAGCAGGTGAAAAAATGATGAACTGATCAGCCTTGCGTAGTGTCAGTTCTTTCTCCTTGTGGATGTCTACGTAAGAGGGTGATTGGAGGGCGCCTGAGATCCGATTGATCGCCTTAGAGAAGTAGGCGAGCCCTAAGCTCTCTTATCTCGGGTTTATTTTAGCATGTCGCCAGGTTTACAGCAGACACCGAAGTGGGAGGGAAAAGGAGACCTGGGAGGAGCAACATGAAACCAGCAAACAATAGTCATTCACATGTTTCAAACATCATTGAGTAAAGATGCAGTTAGTTTCCCATTGGAAACCATAATGTAGCCAACCCATAAATGCTTGGAAAACAGTTTTTTTCTGGGTTTGATATAGAGCCAGGGTCTCAGGGATATCAATCAAAGTTAGCCCGAGCCACTGAGTCATTTGTATCAACCTGACACCTCACTCAGTCTTAAGACTTCAAGAGAGAGCACAGTTTTCAAAGTTAGCCAGACATTGGTTTTTAACTACAATCCAGATATAAAGGACAGTAGAGGAGCTTCCCATGAAAGGGACAGAAGGGAAGGAGAGCTGTGAAGAAGTACACTGACTGCTATCTTTTATTTCACAGCCATGTCTCATTGGTGCCATCATCTTGCAAGGGAGCACAGGGGTCACTTACAGATCAGCGTAAAGTAGCAAAGCCTAGGGAACGAAACGCAAAGCAACTCCAAATAGTAAGTATTTCCCCATCTCGTGTGGCACCGATGTCATTGCCTAATGTATCAAACACATCATCACGATAATAGTTGTTTTTTGTTGTTGTTGGTGGAAGGTAGGCTTATTTATTCTTGTAATGAAACGAGAAAATGTACGATTAATGATCATATGTTGGAGGTAACAATTTTTTTTGTACCCCTCACTTAATAATAGACATACAAATTAGCTATTACATTTTCTATGGCATTTTTAAAGATTCAACCAGTAATGTAAACTTTTACTCTTAAGGTCTACTTAGAAAACGGCAAATATGTCATTTTGAAAGCCTTCTATATCCATCTTGTATGTTTGATGATGATGATAATGATGGTGAACCTCTTGCATCTTTAAGCGTCCTTTTCTCTTAGACTCCATCCACCTCGAAAGAGATCACATACTTTCTATAAATTGTCGTTTCACTAAAACATTTTGTTGGCCAATGCCTGGCTAATTACCTTAATCTATAACTGTTAGGGCAAATTCCGCAGATTTCTGCAAATGGAGAAAAAGAAAAAAAAAAAAAGACATTTTCCGAAACAGTTAAGGCTTCATTTTCAGACACAGTTTAGGCTTCAGGTTTACATGTCACCGGGACAAAAGAAAACAGAGCAGCCGTGTATCAGATACTGCTGTATCAATTAAAATTCCAGCACCTTGGCTTGACACTCCAGAAAACCTTAATTATTGCTTACATCTCATCTCTAAAGGTTTTACTCTTCCTATTCTGCGCCATACACACATACAGAGTCACAGTACATTGTGAGAGCCATAAAAGAAGGATTATGCTTCAGAGATGCGCAATAAATCTCACCTTCGCTATGATCGTTTCATTTACTCAAATACATTATCCATCTATTGATTGCCCCAATGCTCCGTGCATTCTATTGCATGGCTTTATTTCACATTGTTCCTGAAAACTGAAAGCTCTTCTTTTGTATTGTTGCTATTAACTTCTTTTCGTTTATGGTAAAGTCAGCAAATATTATTAAGAAAGGTAGTTTTCCTTAAATAAGAAAGAATAAAATACACGTTTTCATTGGCACGCTTTCTGAAAAGAAAAATAATAAAATTGAAATTAACAGGTGGGGTTGTCAACCATACATGCGATATATGATACTTATTACTCTGGATTGAATTGTATTTTTTTTAAACTGTATACATGTCTTATTGCCTTTGCTATCTTTGCATATAAAGCGAGAAATTTTATTCTGCATGAAACGTTTGAGATTAAATGACTTTGTCCTATTTTCTGTTTATCCTGTAATATGCCAGTTATTTATTTTCTGTATCTCTTATTTTTCTAGCAAATGCACATTTGTGTTAACATATTTTATTAATGCAAGAGCTAAAACACACCACACTGGATTACTTTATCACAGATTGTGACAAATGCGTAGCATCCACGTTGTTTAAAGTTAAGGGCAGAGCACACTCATAACAACAGTGTATTTAATTTGTCCACATTTGAGAAGACCGTTATCACATCTTTTTAATTGCATAACACAAAGGGATTGCGATTAGCAATTACGATACAATAAATGTAATAATAATAATAATTAAAAAAAATGAAATCCACAAATATTGTAATATAAATTGTGATTTATGTACATTCGCATTGCAATTGACGAACTTGGATTATGTTTCTATTTACCTATGATAATATGTGTGTATATATTATAACCTAATTCTGTAAAAATAGTAGGTGAAATATTGTTTTTTGTACCTAAAAGTATTATAACATTCACGCTTTTCTGGTCAGAATAGACCATTCTTCTGTTCTTGTGCAGTTCATCATATTGATAATCAATGTGTATTTGGACCATGTAAGACTTGTATGCAACAGAAAGAAAGAAAGAAAGAAAGAAGAAGAAGCTACGGGTGCTGATTTATTTGTTAGTGTGACACTAAAGGGCAGAATGGACTGAAAAAGGTAAGGCAGCATCATGGAGGATCTATCCAGAGAAAAAGAATTGCTGCAGCAGGATTTGTTTATGGGAAGAATGACTAACTCTTGGAGTTCAGTTTACGTCCTTGGATGTTTATGCTGTCTATTATTTTTTATACTATATGCTATATGCTCCCAAACGGTGTTCTGTGGGGTAGGATCCAGAGATCTGCAAATAGGAAACTATTTCTGCATCATGAAAGCTAAAATCAAAGCTTGGGAATATTAAATGAAGATAAGTTGACTTGTTTGCAAATTATTGGTGTGGGTAACAAGATCCATATGCTACTGCACTTTAGCTAATTGTTTGTGTTTACGTGACATCCCTGAGAAATTGTGAATGGTTTCTTGTGAGTGTACAATTGGGATTTGTCCTGAAATATTTTTGTTTTGTGTCTGAAAATAAAACGTGTATTGCTATGATTATTTGTGAGTGATACTGGAAGTATTTGCGTGGAATCCTGCACGTATCTGTAAGAGGATCACTGAGTGCTGAGTAATCGTGAGAGGTACTTTAACATGTTCTAGTAAGGGAGCTCATTGGTTGGACTCATTAAGGATTTAAGGGTCTAATAGATATATTTTCTCTGCAGAACCCTCTAGGAAACACAGAGAAGATTCTGTCTGCTGTTTTTTTTTAATAGCGTTGGCTTTTATTAGATTGTACATTTTGAGGGGCCAAACATTTAATTTATGTAGCATTACGAGTCATTGCAGATCACATTTTTTTTGCATTGCAATCAGTGTAACTATGTCTTTTTGCATGTACTTTTGGCTTACTTACATGTTTTTCATGGAGGCTTCTTATAATTATTTATAATTTGTATTGAAATGTACAGTCAGTCAAATTAGCTCCATTGATAAAAGCAAAATTATAAGCAGTGATCGAAGTGTCTTAAAAAAAACAGTAGTACAATGTCTGACTTTAAAAATATATATGTAGCACTGTGAAAGCTTTTTTGACCATATTAACAAAATACATTAAACTATTTATAATTAGACAACAGAAACGGAGAGAAACGTCATAAGATAAATCTTGTTTCTTTTTAATTAAAAAGAAAGTTGAACCATTAGTCACACACCCACCACCACATCTTACATGCTAATATTGTTTATGTTGGGGGTCTTCAACCATTTTTAGCTCTGTGTGAAAAGTCTGTTTTACACCTTTATCTCATGCCAGAGCAGTTTGGTACAGCCTTGTAGCATCTTCTTTTCTCAATAAGGCAAAACACTCAAACAGAAAGAGATAAACAGGTCTGGGTGAACAGTATGCAAACCTATCCAGATTACAGCTTTAAATCCCATTGGAGATACATGTAAAACATTTAATATGCACGGTAATAATTTCCTTTATGACATACTTTTAACTCTGCTAATTCCCTCTTGAGCACAGTCTGTTCCATACACGATCTTCTATTGTCTCCTTTTAGTTAACCAATTTCTCACCTCTTAGATTCGATCCGACATAAGCTATTGTGCGCTCTTTAATGGTCCATGAGCTTTGGGACCATGAATTTACGCTTTGCTGTAGCTCAAATATGGTAGCTCCAAGTAAAGCATACTGAAATCTCATTTGATTATCCAGATGCGATCTTGTTTAGTTAATGTGGAGGTCCAAAGTGTAGACCTCTTTAGCTCATCGTCTGGGACATTTCTAATCTGGTTCTGTACTACTGGCCTACCCCAGAGTCTCACTTTGAATTGGCACTTCAAGTGACCATATATACACCACACTTGTCAATGTCAGGTTGAATCTGACGCAACCGATACATGTATTTTCAAGTCCTGCGGACATAAGGGGAGAAGCTGTAATTACTGTTCTTCCACTTGGAATCGAGATCAGGGTTTTCGGAGGTATGTTGAGTCTACTGAACCCTATTGGTCCAACCCCAATATACCAGGAAGTAAGTATGCTGACTTCAAACTTTTCTGTCCTCTCTATCTCTATCACATCATTCTCTGCCTCTTGGACACCAAGAGGGTCTAATTTCTGAAGGAATAATCTGACCAGCACATGATTTGCCAATATTGCATTATAGAACAGGAGAACAGAGATAAGGTGACATTTCTTTAGAAAACGTAGAAGAAGGTACAGTAGGTGACAATCCTTTAAATAGGTATCAGATTAGAGCTTCCCATATAGTCAAACACGACATTCTACTAGGTGGATCATTTTAAAGTAAGGTAGAAGGCATAGAAATAGCTGCAGTATTTGGTTTGAATATATGACCTTGAGTTCCAGCCCGAGCAGAATAATGAGAGCAGCAAAAATACCTCTGCGGACATCAGTGGGAGTGCCAGTCAGCAATGAATTTGCGAATGAAGATTCATATTTTATGTACATTTAATAATTGGTTATTTATGTTTTTTTGTGTGAGACATGAGAAGTAATCATCAATGAAGAAATATTTTAATGGGATCTATTTCACATTGAGCAATACGTCAGTGTTCCTCAGAAGTGTGATAGAGCAAGAGTCCCTCAGATTTGATGCGGATTCTCCATGAAGATAGGCAATGAAGTTTCTTGGTCAAAGACATTTAAATTAGTGGGGAATTTGTGACAAGGTCTCCCATGGGAAATGTAGATAAGATCAGTTTGTAGATGACTTTGTGGGCTTCTGAATTTAGAATGTAGAGCCCGACGACATTTTGAGATAGAGGTATCCACAAAAGTGTGTCATTACTCCAAGGGAAATTATGTCCAAATGTACTATTAGACAGAACAGTGGGGTATTAAAATGGCATGAAAGCTTTGCTTGTCTTTTCCACAAATCGCATATACTGTGCTGATTTATTATAGGGGTTAAATGGCGAATAAACCTCTGGGCAAATATTAATCGATTCATGTAATTGGATTCGTTAGAAATATTCAATAACTTTGAAATTAGTAATTTTACTTGTGTCCAATGTAAAACTAATAGATATTGTCACTGGGTCCTGTGAAATTCCTATTACATTCTTATAGTCTGCCACATTTAACTGTTTTGGACTGGAAAATAGTGTTAACACCAAATAGATTAACTAAAGATGGCAACAAAAGCATTGAATGACCATGAAAACATCCCACATGGTTTTTTTTTTTTTAAGTTTTTTTTTTAAAAGATGCAAATCCCTACATTTAACCCATTCAATATACCCATAACCATTACTTCACTAATAGGCCCTAGTGGGAGAGGAGTCTTTTTCCTTCTTGAATGTTTCTCTTACCTTATCTCCAAGTTTAATTTGTTTATTTGGAGCTTTGTGAAGTGTTTGTGTGTATCTGTCTAAAACATTTGGGTGGGTTTGCGTGTGATGTTTGTGTGGTTGGTATAAGGCAAAATATTAAGTAAGAAGTCAGAATGTGAATATTTCTTGTTGCCATTGTGCAAATATTTACTCTTGAAACACACACACACACACACACACACACACACACACACACACACACACACACACACACACACACACACACACACACACACACACACACACACACACACTACCGTGTTAGCCGAGCTTCAATAATCAAAAAATAAATAGATGATACCGTTCTGTGGCTAACGAAATGCTTTTATTTGTGCGAGCTTTGGAGATACACTGATCTCTTCTTCCGGCGATGTTACAATGATTGAAGCAAGCAAAGGGAATACTTAACAACAGTGTCTATTGGAATGTTATCTGTGCTTGTCCTTCCCCCCGGTGTGGATGAGATTTATGGCTAGAGGTGTTAAATGGTTCCTGAAAGTGAGTGATGTAAGAGTGTGTGTATCTGTGTGAATATAAATGAATGCAGAGCCCACAGTTTATACAGTGCTTTACAAAAGGGGTGTGTGGAGTGGGAGTTAATATAAATGGTGTGGGTAGGTGTGGAAATGTGGGAGATAGTGGCATAACTAAAAGTGTGTGTGGATAATATGTGGTCCCTATTGATGTATAGGGATGGAAAAACAAGGAGTATTGGTATGTGTAAGAGACAGCTGTGTGTGCATACCTATAGCACAGTATGTACAGACATGGTCTTTAGCGCTCATGGGAAGAGAGTTCACTTGTGTCAGTAATGACTCATAAAATTTCGATCTCTGTTTAGGCCACCGCTAAGTGTCCCGAACAGTTGCATAAATTTGTATTCATGCAACCGTCTCTCTTTCGGTGTTTTAAGATTACACACACCCTTACATCACTCACTTTCAGGAACCATTTAACACCTCTAGCCATAAATCTCCTTTCCCTGAGGAAGGTCCTGCCAGGACCGAAATATTGGGTTTATAGTGTGCTGTTTTGTCACTGTTAATACATGTCTTTTTGCTATATCTGAGTGTTGTTGCTTTTGTGCCTTCTCTTATGGGAAGACAGGGTTTCTCTCTCTCTCTCTCTCTCTCTCTCTCTCTCTCTCTCTCTCTCTCTCTCTCTCTCTCTCTCTCTCTCTCTCTCTCTCTATATATATACAGTAGCATATACAAAAAGGTTTGTGTCTTACCTTTGGAATACAAGTTTCTTTGCTCTACATCTGAGTGCTGTCGTCTCTTTTACCATCTGCCTTGGTGGTAAAGTATGTTATTCATCCATCTTATTGCAGACATTTGTTTTCTGTTTTCAAAAAGTTTTTTTCAATTGAATATTACTCTGGGATATTTTTATTTTCTTTAATTATTTGTTTTGTATTATTTTGGGATAGTTCACTGTCTTATTTTCATATTTTCTTTTCTTTCCAGGGCTTCATCAGAGTGAATGATGCGATCTTCAGTATTGACATAAAACCACTTAGGTTCAGCAATTTCTATCATCTATCCCAAAGTGCATACACCTCAGCAATGCCATGGACAGCAGGTAGTCTTGAGCTGCTTTGACCTTGGTGAGATGTCACTTTCAAGTGCCACTGATAAAGAGGACAGAGCGGAACATAACAGTGTGAGCCGCTAACAACTGCAGCACTGGGTGCATTTCATTTATAAGGATTAAGTAAATATAATGTGATAGGAGATACAAAGACAATGTGCACAAACTAAAGTAAATCAATAATTCAAGTAATCACACACACACACACACACACACACACACACACACACACACACACACACACACACACACACACACACACACACACACACACACACACACACCATTTGTTAAGACGATAAGACAACAGTGTAACAAACAAACACAACTGCAATAAATACCACTGGTGGAAGCACTCGGAAAAAACCTAGTGCAGATGTGTACACCTGGTTGGTTGCTAAACAACCACTTGCAAACAGTAAGTTACCTAGTGGCAGAAACATAGTGTTGGCTTGGTGAAAAAGTAAAGCTAAAAAAAAGGCGCAATTGGGGTGGACATAAGGCTAAATCCTATATCTCTAAGGATCAAAATAGCATAATATCTGAACAAACCCCTACCACATGCAGCACTTATCACCTGTGATCTGACTCCAAAAGACTGTTCGCAGTTCCAAGGTTCAACAAGGAATCTGGTCACTCCTCCTCCTCCTCCTACAGTGCACCTCACAACTAGAACAATCTACCGGAGACTCTCCAAGCCGCCTCCAGTTTAAGTAATTTGAAGACTTCAACTGTCTCACATTTTAATCTTGTCTGTAACTGTTACATAAGCACATAACATATGTTATCTTTAACTGTTCATAAAATGTCTTTATCTATAATGTATAACCCTGTTTATTTCATGTAACCATGTAAGGTTATCGTAACTGTGCCCAGGACATTCTTGAAAATGAGAGGTAACGCTCAATGTATTACTTCCTTGTTAAACATTTGATAAATAAACAAAATAATCGGGTAATGTATTGCTACAGCAGATATAAGGTTATAAAAGAAAAGGCTGTAAAATAGTGTTGTATTGAATAATAATATTGGAAAATAAACAAGTACTGAACCGAATAAATTGAAACCATTTACTGTTGTGCCATGTCCCTATCAACCCTCATCTCCCCCCCTTTTTCGCTTTTGTATCCCTCAATTCCCCCTCCCCCCAATGTTATATGCTTATTTCAAAATTCTGTAATGTTATTTTTTGTTGTTTTATAAAATAAATAAAAATATAAAGTTGAAAAAAAAAAAAGAAAAGAAAAAGACAATTAATGCGGATAACAAACTAGTGTGCTAAATCGAAGAGGAGAAAGCCTTAATAAATACACGTATAATGCAGTAACTATATAAAAGTAAAGAATGTAATCAAACACCCTAATGATACAGTGGGTGATAGTAACCAAAATGTTGCAAATTGGCTATAAAATCTATTGTGCATGATTAACAACTCCTAGAATACAGCCAATCGAGGATATCAACCATTACAGGATATCACATAAAGTAGATGATGGTAGATGACTTATGTTATAATATTGTAAACCACTCTGAATAAGCATGGCAATACGGATATATGAAAAAAAGGGGTGTATAGGATGGCGCTCTCTAATGGCAGAAGTGACAGTGAATCACACTATTTAAGAGTGTAAACCATACAAGTGCACTTAACAATAAAAGTGCTGTGATATAAAGTGACTAGTTAAGGTATCAACTTGTTGACAATTAATGACGGTGATGTGTGTTCTAATATTTAATTGTGAACCTGCACTCAACCTTCAAAAATAGATTCTTTCCACATCTTTTCAGGTAATGCAATTGGCGCAGGATGAGGGAGCGCAGGATATTACACCACATATGAAAAATAAAAATATCAAAACACCAATAGTGTAATATATCCAGAAAATGAAAAAAAATGAAGTGTAGAAATCCTCAATGTTTATACTCACATACTTGAGTATATAAAGGCAGAATCCGATCAGTGGCGCTGCATACAAAGGTGTAAATAGGTGTGTGGGTTCACCTCCAGAGGGAAAGAAAAAAGACCACCATAGCGCTGATATATATTCTAAAACTTTATCTAAACATAAAACATAAACCTGGCTTATAGAGTGCACTCTTACTAGAAGGTCACTCTTTTAGGCAGTAAAAACAATCACAAGAACCGTCATACAGGCATACCCCGCATGAACGTACGCAATGGGTCCAGAGCATGTATGTAAAGCGAAAATGTACTTAAATTGAAGCACTACCTTTTCCCCCACTTATCGATGCTTCGTTACAGGTAGGGAGCCGGTATTGCTGTTCAGGATGTGCTGATAGGCGCATGCGCGAGCTGCCGTTTGCCTATTGGGGGAGGGGAATCAGCGCTTCACTACTACGGTGGTCAGTAGGGCAGAATAAGTGTCTACTCGCGAAGTGAGTGTATGGACACAGGGGTCTGGTGCTATTGAAAATATGTCCTTACTCGCGAGTGTACTTAAAGTGAGTGTCCTTAAACCGGGGTATACCTGTATGCAGGACGGCAATGTCACCGCCCCTATAGCACTTAGATGATCACTATGAGGTGCCGGCTGGTGTAGCTTCCGGTAGCGGCCGCCCGGAAACATCAGATGTCTCATAGGAGTTCCCTCTTGGATGTAGCAGGACTCAACGTGTTTCGCTTGGTTTCCCTAGCTTTCCCTACACCTTTGTATGCAGCGCCACTGATTGGGTTCTGCCTTTATATGTGAATACATGTATGTGAGTATAAACATTGAGGATTTCTACACTCCATTTTTTTCATTTTCTGGCTATCCTCCAGGAGGGCTCTAGTCTGTCTGTCAAGATATCCGTTTTATGTAGCCGAATAAAGTTTTTTTAATCTTCAACCACTTCCTGGTGAGTCTGTGTAGTTAGGAGTGGCGGCGGCGGTATCGATCATCTGTTCTTCTATTCTACTTCCGGATTTTGGCCACGCCAAGGGATACGGTCACCGGCTGAGGTGCTTCGCTATGCCAGAGAGAGGAAGGGGAACTATGGTTATCATAGTGAGTACTTGCAACTCCATACTGTTATACTGGTCATTGCAGTCATACCCCACATAAAACGGGTCTGCCTTAAGTCACTCCCCTCACGGACAAAGCGTCTGACCAGGTTATATCCCTACATTCTCCGTTTATGCTATTATGTTTAGAGCAGATACCGCTCACAGCGTGTGATTCCTTGAGCTACAGACAGCTCACACTGCAAAGCTATATTACATTATGGATATGTGAACCGTATCAATAGCATAGATATAAAATGCCCACCATCACGAAACAAGCAAAGCCAAAAAATAGATGTCAGAATGACCAATATACACAAAGTGATGTGAGTTTAGTGAGATTAAATATAATAAATCCAGAAGCAAAAAAATAAATAAATACAACTCCCAGATCTCTTTGGAGATGAAGTAGATATAAGAGAGACAATATGTTGTGCACACATTAGTGTCCACGTATATGTGTATCGGGCATGTTAGAGCAAAGGTGCGCAATCTGGGGTGCGTGAGATTTTTTTGGGGGACGCGGTGGTTACAGAGACCCCGCGCTCTTCAGCGCGAGGCCTCTGTAACTCACCTGAATTGAGCCGGCTTCAGGGCACGTGTCGCCATGGCAACGCCGCGTCAAATCACGCCGCGGGGTCTCGTGACGTCATGTCACATGACTCCGCTGCGTAATTTTACGCTGCATTAAAGATAAGGGGGGTGCGACACGGGGAGAGCAGGCAGGGCGGAGCAGCACAGGAAGCTTGCGCACCCCTGTGTTAGCGTATACTCCTGAGTAAATCATGATATACCGTATATAAACAAACGCACACTGAAGTGTTCATATACATGTTGAAATGGTCTCTTCACAATATGGTACAAAGTCAACACAGTATTGTATGTCATGGAAATGTCTTGATAGATATAGCACATATAGATGAGTGCACAGTTTATGTTCCCAAGGGCCTTTCCCTGGTACTTCCTTTTATTGACAAACAGTAAACATCTTGGGGTTCCCTTAAGGAAGGCAGATAGATAAGTGCAAAGCACAGATATATACCATGTAGGAAGAATATGCACACTCAATTGCTCAAGACATGGGCATAAAACATCTTCCAATCAATTTCCTGTCTACTCGCCAATAAACCATCCCAACTGGAGGCTTTCATTTTGTCCCCTGGGTGCTACCAAATTCAAGAAAAAGATCGAGTGAGCCTCTACCCACAGTACTATGTTTTATCTTCTGCCGTTCCTCCTTGTCTCATCTACCTGACCAACAGGTAGTGCAACAGGTTGTTAATTTTTCTGTTCCTTAAAGACAGCCCTTATTACTGGGCGATGTTGTGCATTCTTTCACTAAATGTGAGCTCTCTCTTTCCAACATAGAATAATCTGCACGGGCACACAATGAAATATACTTGTTTGCTGAGTTGGCTGAGGCATGTAAGATGTTTTCTTATTTTGATAACTGATCCTTTGTTTGGATGTTTAAAGGTTTTGCCAGCCAACATATATACGGTAAGTGGCGCAGCCAGTGAATCTGATCTATCACTGCGGAAAAAGGGATAACCATCATCCTTCAGTACCTTGACCAATATATCAGAGACATTTTGTGCCAATAGAAGCAGGGATCTGGTGCTCATAAACAAACATCCGTCCAATAAGTAAAACTTTTGAAGGTAATGAGATAAGGTACCTCCGTCATGTTGATTAATTATATCCATAACAAATAATGGGAGAATAGTGTCTAGTGTATCCTGTCGGTATACCACATATAGCGACTGCTATATAGGATAATCTCCCCTCTTAAAGCACAATAACAGAGATAAATGGATAACAAAGAGATAAGAACTCACTTATGTGGAAATCTTCCATCAGTCCTTGGAGGCCCTTTGATCCGTTGAGTAAATATTGAAAGCAAGAGAGTAGGAGAAAAACGGGGCACTATCCTGAGCAAAAAAGATCCAGAAGGGGCTCACTCATAAAACAAAAGTGTATTTAATGGATCATATGATAGTGTGTTATTGCTGCCTCTATAGGGGGCTGTTGTATGATCCATTAAAGTCGCCTTTTGTTTTATGAGTGAGCCCCCTCTGGATCTTTTTTGCTCAGGATAGTGCTCTGTTTTTCTCCTACTCTCTTGCTTTCAATATTTTGTGCCAACTCTGCTATTAGCACATACAATTGCTTACCTAATGACCCCACACATAACTTTATTACACCTTGTAGAGAAATACTTGCACTTTTTCATCCACCCCTGCATATAATCACTTGCTGCTTACCTTAAAGATAAGCTGACTTTTTAAAGAAACCTGCACGACTATAACACACCTTCCCAGATCTGTTCTGTTGGCCACACTGGATGTCACCTCCATATACACAGTTATACCCCATGATGAGGGAATTAAAGGTATTAAACAATTAATTCTGGACAATCCACTCAACACTGGACTTCTCATTGATTTTTTTTCTATCCTTATTGGAATTTACGTTGAGTCACAACTATTTCACGTTTGGCAATTAATTCCATCTTTAATGTGCCATGGTTCAAATATGGCCCCGGCAAATGTCAATATGTATAAATGCAGTTTTTGAGACCAGGCATTTTTTTAAATAATTCTAACATCTGACTAACATCTGCTTTTTAACTTGTTTATTAATGATCTTGAGGTTGGCATCGAGAGCAAAGTCTCCATCTTTGCTGATGATACTAAATTGTGTAAGTTAGTAGAATCAGAGCAGGGTGTTATTTCTCTTCAGAAGGACTTGGAGAGACTGGAAACGTGGGCAGGTAAATGGCAGATGAGGTTTAATACAGATAAATGTAAGATTATGCATTTGGAATGCAAGAATAAAAGGTGAATTACAAATTAAATGGGGATACATTGGGGGAATCCTTGATGGAGAAGGATTTAGGAGTGCATGTAGACAGCAGGCTTAGCAATAGTGCCCAAAGTCATGCAGTAGCTGTCAAGGCAAACAAGATCTTATCTTGCATCAAACGGGCAATGGATGGAAGGGAAGTAAACATAATTATGCCCCTTTACAAAGCATTAGTAAGACCACACCTTGAATATGGAGTACAATTTTGGGCACCAATCCTAAGAAAAGACATTATGGAACTAGAGAGAGTGCAGAGATTGCCACCAAATTAATAAAGGGGATGGACAATCTAACCTATGAGGAGAGGCTAGCTAAATTAGATTTATTTACATTAGAAAAGAGGCGTCTAAGAGGGGATATGATAACTATATACAAATATATTCGGGGACAATACAAGGAGCTTTCAAAAGAACTATCATCCTACAGGCAGTACAAATGACTCGGGGCCATCTCTTAAGGTTGGAGGAAAGGAGATTTCACCAGCAACAAAGGAAAGGGTTATTTACAGTAAGTGCAGTTAAAATGTGGAATTCATTACCCATGGAGACTGTGATGGCAGATACAATAGATTTGTTCAAAAAAAGGTTGGACATCTTTTTAGATGGGAAAGGTATACAGGGATATACCAAATAAGTATACATGGAAAGGATGCTGATCCAGGGATTAATCCGATTGCCAATTCTTGGAGTCAGGAAGGAATTTATTTTTCCCGTTATGAGATATCATTGGATGATATGACTCTGGGGTTTTTTGTTTGCCTTCCTCTGGATCAATAAGTAAGTATAGATATAAGATAAAATATCTGTTGTCTAAATTTAGCATAGGTTGAACTTGATGGACGTACGTCTTTTTTCAGCCTTATCTACTATGTAACTATGTAACTATGACTAGCATTTTTACTGACTCTTTATAGAGTATATTTTTATGATTTGGAAGGGTGATACTGATAGTCTGAAAGAACACATCAATGACATTAACACTTCTAGTATGCCCATTAAACTTACACTCAATAGTGATCCTCCTACCATTGATTTTCTTGATGTGACCATAGTCAACCTTGGTTACCGATTGCGTACAACACTGTATAGAAAGCCTACAGAGAGAAACTCTTTTACTACTATCTACTACCCTCCATCACTCAAACGAGGATGGCTATTTTCTCAAATGCTACACGGAATGGTAAGCGATAATACACAATTCCAGGTGGAGATCAAAGTAATAGGGGATCGTTTTTAGGAAAAGGGTTATGATCCCAAAGAGATACGTAACAGTATGTCACATATACTAGGTTTGAAACATTCTACCTTGAGAACTATGGGGTAGACACTGAGAAGGTCGCTAATTTTCAGGTTCTGTTATCTCATTTTAATGTAACAATTTCCGTAAAGCATATCCCCAAACATGCCTAATGCTATGTTCATCAGCCATTTTCCTTAAAAATAAGGGAACCTTACATTTTCATGGACCGTAGGCTTCTTCATATGCAAATCATATGGTAATGAGAACTTGTATTTTTATTTCTTTTGTAATACAATAGATAACAGATAACATTACAGAATTTTGAAATATTCCTCTAACATTGGGGAAGGGGGGATGAAGGGGAATTGTAGGATACAGATAAAAAGTGAAAGTGGGAAGGGAGGTAAAAGGGGGAGGGGTGGTTAGGGACATGGCACGACAGCTGCATGGTTATAAATACAAAATCTGTGACATATTCTTCTAGTATCTCTTTTTTTTGTTGTTTAGTATTTGTTTATTTTTCAATATTATTATTCAATACGACATTAATTAGATCACCTCTTCTATAACAACATCACAAACCATCATCGGAGCTGCTATTTACATTACAACATTCATTACAACACACAGATGCTGATAACCTTCCCGGGGCTGCCATCCACAAACAAACATAGTCTAGAGTTCCAGATCCTGCCCTACAAACCCTGGTTCTGCCATTCTGTCTGGCCAAGGTCCCTAGATATTTCTGAATTTGTGCATAGTCTGTAAAATATGCTGTAATTTTTTCGTAGCGAAGTGTCAGCTGGACTCTGATGATTATTTTGGCTATATTTGGCATAGGACTCTTCCAGGAGGCAGCTATAGTGTACCTGGTTGCTGCCATAATATGCAAAATGAGCTTACGCACATAGGGGCCTACTCTAGTAGGTTTCATAACTCTGCTGCCATCTTGAACGGTTTGGCATGTTCCCACTGAATGGTTTGTCATTTGTGTTATCATGGTATTCAGAAAGAATCTGAAGCCATTTGCACAAGTCTCAAACCGAGGTAGGAGAATGCCAATATCGCACGGGACAGCAGCGATGTGATCTCAGCCTCTCTCAAAGTTCTCCCCTGTACAATCTGGCCTGCAGTCTGTAAGAGCTGCACAGAGAGAGCTGTCTCTCCATGCACCGCTCTCACAGGCGATTGCAGTGTTTTTTTTTTTTTTTTTTAAACTTGAATTTTATTGAGTATTTCAAACATAAGATACAATACACAATACGTACAATCCTGAAAGTAATTTCAACTGTAGGCAATGAGACAATAATTGTGAGAACACCTGTTCTTTCGGGCCCTACTCAGCCGAGCTATTCCGGGTGGAATAATTGGAAGATGGGCAACGGCACAATAATAACCGAAACAATAGTAATAATACTAATACTAATAATAAAAAAAAAATGTCCCATAGCGTCTTAGTCAGACCGCCTCTGAAGTATTCCTGCCTGAGTAACTGTATACCCACCCCAACTTGGGTTTCCACTCCCAAAGGAGAACGCATCTATACCTATCATAGCCAGATTGTGTTACTCTCAACCCCAGGGATATCTGTCTGGGCCAACCAAGGCGTCCAGACTTTTAGAAAGTTGGTGCCAGTGTCGTTAACTAGACTCATTAACTTTTCCATCTGACAAATAAACCACATGCGATTCCGAATCTTTGGGATGCTTGGGATATCGGGGCGTTTCCATAATGCTGCAATCTCGCTCCGCGTTGCTATTGCAAAATGTGCTATTAATTTATTTTTTGCTTTGGATAGACCCGTTAATGGTCTGTTCAAGAGGAACAGCCAAGGGTCTGGGGGAATAGTGAGGTCAAAGATCCTCTGTATCCAATTTCTAATTTCTTCCCATAATGGGGAGATCCGCGGTGCAGGAACACAGCATATGTAACAGATCGGCCGATCCCCCGCACTGCCTAGGGCACAGCGGGGAGGATCCCGGCACGAACTTGGATAGTTTCAATGGGGTGAGGTACCACCGCATTAGAACCTTATATGCGTTCTCCTTTAGTGTGGTGCATATGGAGCTTTTTGCAGTGGCCAGGTATATAGCACTCCACTCCTCATATGCCAGGGTGATTGCAGTGTTTTTATTTAAATTTAAGTATTAGTGTACAGGAGTAGGGGTCTCCAGAGCAGAACCACATTGATTTCAGCCCTGGGAACCCCCTGCTACCCGAGTTACAGGCCACGATATGGGGTGCCGGTATCTCCTATGTGTTTAAATGTCCCGACACATGACGCAAGAGATTTAAGCATTGCAGGGGGATACTGGCACTGGGCCTGTAACTCGGGAAGCAAGGGGTCCCCGGGGCTGAAATCAATGCAGTTCAGCTCCGGAGATCCAATCCTTCCATACACTAGTATTAAAATTTAAATAAAAACAATTTCATTACCTTAGCAGCTAGTCGCTATGGCAATGAAGGGGTTAAACATGAGTACCCATTTTTGGGGGGATACAAGAGGTCAATGAAGGGGGTAGTTGAACCCCTTCATTGCCTTAGCGGTTAGCCGCTAAGGTAACAAAGCTGCCTGTAAATGTATTTTTATTGCATTGGATGGAAGCTGGGGGTCTACAGAGCTGATATTAATGTGTATCGGCTCCAGAGACTCCCAGCATCAATCCGATGCAGGAAAAATACATATTTTTTTTCTAAGTCCTACTTGCAAATTCCGGGATGAGATCTGTGATAAACTCGCCAGATCAGACCCCGATGAGATTATCAGGGCTACTAGAATAGCATGATCTTATAAAAATGGTGATCAGGAGCTTTTTTCAGTTCCCGCTTTGTGTGTTTGAGCGCTACCGTTCGAGAAGTCTCACTTCCTGAAGGGGTTTGACAGCTTATCGAAACTTTCTGAATAGCAAACTGACCAAATCATTCAGGAACTGCTCAAAAAGCTTGTTGAGTTAGTTATCGAAGCTACTAGACTAGGGGCTCATATAGCAGGGCTGACCATGGACTTATTTTTAATGTTTTGTTTAGGACTCTATTTATTGGGCAAGCAATGTCTGTCCAAAGACCAGCTATTAATGGTCAGTTCCACCTGATATGTGCTATCGTTCCTCTCTAACCACAGCCCCCAAAACAGTTTGGGGAGACGCTCCCATACATTTTGTGTAATCCGTCTGGGGTCAGATACCATCGGTATAACACGTTATACATGTTTTATTTTATATTATAATTTATGGATATAGAGGATGTCGCTTCTCATACATCCTCCCAAATAGAAGGGTTCTGGGGATCTCCCAAATCCTCAACCCATTATCTAATATAAACTTTATCCTGTTCTGGTGAAGGTGGGACAGTTGTTTGGTAAATTGCAGTTATCTTGCCTTTTTCAAATAGATTTGAGAGACAAATCTTCTCAAATGTGGTTCTACTAGTGGCCAGATTTTTATTTGCTTGTTGTGTGACAAAATGTCTCAACTGCATATATCTGAATAGGTCCGAGTTGGAATATGTCTCTCCTGCATCTGGGTGAAAGTCTTGACCATACCTCTTTCTGTAAGGTCTTCAACTCTGCACAGACCCTGTTTTAGCCACCAATGATGACTCTGGGTATCGCAGTCAGCGAAACATCTATATAGAAAGAAGCAATAATACAGTTACTCACATGGCCTTGTGTGAGTATGGTATCATCAGAGGTATCTTTTCCTGTTCATCTGGAATCCTGAAGTCTCTGCTTCTCGTCCTATTGGATACTTCCCCCGAATGCCAGTAAAAGTGCAGAGAGAGTGGAAGTAAACCACATAGAATTTATTAACACATAGATAATAGTAAACACTTACATCTAAAAACTCCCGTTCAGTGTAGAAAAGTCCATGGGGCTGGTCACTCCCTGCTTCTGCGTCTGGTCAGAAGTTGCTGGAACGCACAGCTGAAATGCACCCACACTCCTTCACTACAGTGGCCTCCGGGGGAAAAAAAACCTTGGTGAATTTGAGCAACGCGTTTCGCTGGTACAGCTTCCTCAGGCTCTCTGTGTCTTGATGGCACCTCGATATTCATTAGCAATATAAAATCAAACATCTAATATAAAAGATGTAGTCAGTCCCCATGCTTGGAGGGACTCAAAAATACATCGCTACCACAGATAACGAACCAATAAACAGAGAATATAAAAATCCAAAGAATGATTAAGGTCCCATCCTACATTCTCGAATTGCCTTAAACCAGCCCAGGAGTAAGGAATCCTCACCTAGATGGAGGGAGAAAAAAAAAGTAGGGGCAGGGATAAGGGGATAACTGAGTGGACTTAGGGGAAATAGGAGCAACCAAAGTTGGACCACCCGCAAAAAGAATAAAAACATGAGGGGGTGGCTGTGTGGGAGGTGATCTAAAGAGACAATCGATGTACTGTTGCTATACCCTGTAACGAAAAAATCGCAAAGGTTTGCAGAATCAAACGGAACATAGGGAATCTATATAAAGGCCCCAATGTCAATATCCACATTGAGGCCTTGTGGGGTCAGAGTCTTCAACTTGTAGATACAGAAAACATAATCTGATTGGTTGTAGTACACCATGTGACTCCCTGCAACGCTTGCGCTCACCATGAACAAGGCGGGACCTGGTAATGAGGTGGGAAAGTATATACTGTGCCACCCACAGCAGCAGAGGCACGGCTGGAGAGTGGACAGTCAAGGTCGCCAGTTCGGGATTGGAGAAGGTAGATTAGTCTTGATACTTGCCGGGGTCGGAGGTCGGAGCCAGGAGAGTAGTCTGTGTCCGGGGTGCCGTGGTCAAAGGTAGGAGCCACTAGGATAGTAAAATAAAAATATGGGGTAGAGGACCCCAGTCACCCAGTGCTACAGAGCTTTGTATTAACCCACAATAATAAAAAATGAGTATGTCTAACTGCTTTTGAACCGGGTCACTTGATGTGAAAATGCGTGCTTGAGGCTGTATGCATGAATCCCCTAGATGGCACAAGGTAGCAGAGATATGCAGAGTTGTAAGGGGGGAGTCTTGAAACCCCCCCCCTGACCTCTCCAGTCTCTCTGAACTGAATGAGCCTATATGCCTGGGGCAGCTCTCATGGGGCAGCAATAGTACTCACGTATATGTGAAACCACCGGTTCTGTGTGCTCCAAGCTGATGTGACAAGCAGACGAAGTGTACCTGTTCCGGTGAGGAGAGGCAATTCAGCGGGCACCACAATGCAGAAGAAAAAAGTTGCTGAAGCTGGACTGTGCTGTATAACAAATCCTTTAATGAAGCATGGTTAAAAAGAGGGGGACGCATTGGCCCAATTTGCGGGTGAAACGCGTTAGAGGCGCAGGGGTATGCGTCCCCCCTCTTTTTAACCATGCTTCAATAAAGGATTTGTTATACAGCACAGTCCAGCTTCAGCAACTTTTTTCTTCTGCATTGTGGTGCCCGCTGAATTGCCTCTCCTCACCGGAACAGGTACACTTCGGCCACTAGGATAGTAGTTTGTTCGAGTGCAATGGTCAGGGATGGAGATGTACGGAAGGTCAGAGGTAAGCCGGGGTCAGTATCCAGAGAAGGGTCCGCTGTCAAGCTGGGTCACTATCCAGAGAAGGGTCCTAATTCAAGCCGGGTCAGTACCAAGGAGATCAGACAGTAAAGCAAGGTAAGGCAATGTACAACACAAACGCAGCAGGAAGAGGGACGTGGAAACACAAGGCTAACATGAACTATGCTCAGCCAAAGAATTAAGGGAATGGCTAAGCATAAATGAAGGGATGCGGCCAAGGAGACAGGTGGGTGGAGCAGAGGAGCGGCCTCTGCAGAGGCAGGGATAGGTTTGGAGGTGCAGGAGACAGGTGTGAGTGATAATGAAGGTTGACCCGCAGCTGGGGAGCGGTGCACGCGTGTCACTTGTGTGCACCGTGCGTGGAAGACGTGTGTCGCAAGTGGGAGGCAGAGCCAAGCTCCGTGGAAACATTGAAATTTCTCCGTGAGCAGGCACGCGTGCTCTGTAAGAAGCGTGGAGATTTGTGGAGCACCAGGTAAGGAGGGAACACGCAGCGGGGGACGTGATCCCCGATTCCTTAGACTCCCTTTGGATGATGTCACATACTTGACTTAAAATGACTCACATGGTGTACAACAACCAATCAGATTGGGGAATTAGTACCCATGATCTGAAATACCACATGACGCCGGCTATCTTGGATTTAGTGACGTCATGTTAAAGGGAAATGAAGCATAGCCATTCTGATTAGCTGGCATCATTCCCTTTAAATGACGTAATTAAAAAAAAATTACAATCGGCACATGGTTTTAACAGCCAATCAGATGGCTGTTGAATCAGTTCCTGCCCAAATTTGACATCACAAGCCATATTTAAGTCAGACACAGAGAAGTAGTTCTGTTTCCTTACTTTCATTTATTGTAGCACGAGCGACAGTTTTATACAGTTCATAAGGGGCGTGACATGAGATAACATACATCAAAGCATAACAAGAACACAATGGTTACAGCTGGAAACATGTGCACGTGTCTTTTAACAAGGCGTTGGCTAGTGTATCTTCTGCTTATAGTTGGCCTGTGGCTATTGTTCTGAGAATAAATAAGAAATGGTACATAGATGGAAATCTATAGACATTGTGAGAAACACAGAATGTATTGTAGTTGGAGTTTTAACCCTTTCCGTCCTCCTTTTGTTCTAAAAGAACAACTTTTACTCCGGTCCACTTTATTCCCTCCATTCCCCTCTCAGGAGAGGAAAAACTCCAAAGGAGAAACCTCTGGGACCATGGTGGTTATAGAGGACCTATCTCTTACTAGGTATCTCGTTCTATAATTAGAGATCAGAATAGGTGAGTGGTTTAAAGGTGCATAAAATACTAGCATCCTTTTCAACCGTGGAGGTGGACATATACATAGAAACAGAGCTGGAAGCTGATACAGATGAATGTTTACACATAGAGATAATAAGGCATGTTGTACATTGAAAAATAACGTGAACAGCAAGCAATATAGCCATCACTATTATAAATCCATATAAAATTTTCATTCCTAATGCACCTAGCCATTCTCCTAGTCCGAAGGTCCAGTCAAACCCTGTTAGTTCTTGTTGCATTCTGGATTGAACTTCTGCTAGTGTATCCATATCATGGTGTATATTTTTTGACTGATCTTCAATGTAAGTACAACATTCCTTGCCCACTAACATACAAACCCCCCCTTGTGCTGCTAAAAGATAATCTAATGCCATACGATTCTGCAAGACTACAGTTCTCATCTGCTCTTGTTCATTGGTAAGCTTGATTATAGCGTTACTTGTAGCATTAATCGTCCACTAGCAGTCCTAATTTGGAATATAAATCAAGAGTGCCATAAAAAGGAAATAGAGCACCAGCAAAAGCTTCCCCTGGACCAGTTTTAACAATTAGTTCCCTCTTATTTCTTAACCGACCCTCAGGTAGTTTGAGTTTCACCTGGAAGATGGGTAGAACAAAACCTAGATAGCATGGGGCTGAGTGATTACAAGGCACATGCTTGGTTGCCCATGTACCACATAACCAGTAGTACCCGTAGGGAAGTTTGATTCTGGGTGGGCCTGTTATATTTGATCTTTTGACCTTTTGTGATATCAAATAGGTGCAACTGTGGTCACATGAAGAGTTACTGCAACGACAACCAATACCCCAAGATTGACTAGCGGGTCCCGTGTTCATCCAAGACTTTAAAGTTTGGTTCTGGGTTTTAAACCATTCATACAGCGTGGGGGAATGAATCGTGCATGTCTTAGTGGTATTATTAGCCCAGATGCCCGTGTTCAATATGCCTTTCATGACATTTGGCACATCATGATGACTAAGCCTTATAAAGAGTAGGAGGACATGGACTTTGATACACCATCTGGTGTTGATGACTTAATGCCATGATTATATCTTTGTCTGAGAACGCTGGTTGTGTGGACAATGTAGGGTAAAGAGAGATGGCTGTGGGATATGGCGGGATAGGGGGTGCAGTTAATAGTGTCCCCTACATTCTATTTCACACCCAAAAGGGGCAATTTTGACCAAAACTACGGCACATTTTTTCATGTATTTCATATCCAATCTGGGTCAGGACGAAACCAAACCCATTCGGGGTCCCTTAAACAAGTTCCCTTGATCATAAGTATATGAAAGTCGTCGAAAGCCCCGTCCCTAGGAAATGGATTACTTGACCTTAATTTCTCTTACGTTCCTGTCAAGTTGTCCACAAACGGGTCGCAATAATAATCTCGAGCTGTTTGTACTACAAAATCTTTAGGACTTTGATCTGGTCTACGTTTACAAGGGACGACCTGTTTAGTCTGAGGTGTTTGGTCTGAGGAAGGGACTGCTTGTCCTGAAACTTTACTATTGTTAGCTCTGATGCATCAATACATTTGAAATCATTTGATTCCACTACAATTTGTGTGCCTCTTCCTTTTTCCTATCTTGCTATTACTTTGGATCCAGCTTTGGGACGCCAGGATCAACGGAAGGTGAGCACCAAATGTAAACTTCTTAAAAAAAAATTCTTTAAAACAGTGGTGTGCCACCTATAATCTCCTTTGTATTGCTGTTTAACATTACTTTTCTTTTTGTCATTCTTTTTGTTAGTTTTATATTTAATGACTTCTGGCTTACCTCCAGAGGTTTTACTATTGTTAGTACCCATAATAAGTTTATATAAAAATGAAATAGTGACACAAAAAGAAAACGGGGGAAAATGTCAACCAGTCTTTTTTAGAACATAAAACTATTTTAGGGACTTTAACCCATTTATAAATCAGGGACTTAAACCCTCGATTTTCCTACCAGTTGGGATCCCCAGAGGGAGGGCGAGAAACAATAAATCAGAGTCTACTCACCAACCCAGTGGAGATCCCACAACTGCCACCAAATGAAAGGTTCCAATTTCGTCTATGGTAGGCACAACATCTATTACTCAACCCAGGGAAACTTTCACAGCACTGGTTACACACAGACTCCTGACCACCAACAGCACGAGTACTCGGGAAGCAAAGAGTCAGACACAGACAAGTAGTTCTGTTTCCTTACTATGTGGATGTAATTTTTTGTCATTTTGCGGCTTTATTTTTAAAAAAAATTGCCGATTCATTTTCGTTTTTAATTAATAATGTCTTGTGTTGGGTAATGCTTTTAATGGTTGTGTTGCCAATATTTTTTCATAATTCATTTCTTTGTTGGTTACTGTTATAATTAATTAATTGTTGTTTTAGTAATTCATTGCTTTGATTGGTTAATGGTTTAATTAATCCCTTGTTGAGCTGGTTAGTGCTTTTATTAATTGCATTAGCTGGCTAGTGTTTTTATTTATTGAATTGTTTTTTTTTGGTGGTTTTTAATGTTCTATTATTGTGTCTTTTGTGCATTAATGTATTTTGATTAGGGTGCCAATTGAGTGCTATAGTGGCTTATCATGCTCATATTATTATATGGGTATGATGTACCACTATACTACTCAATGGGTACAGGGTGGGTATAGTGGGTCCAGGGTGGGTGGTTAGGCCTCCCGGGTAGGTAGCGGGGCAGGGTGGGTTAACCCCTTAATTACTATAGCGGATATTAACCGATAAGGTGATGAAGGGGTTAGGGGCCATTAGAATGTATATATTATGTATGTATGCTTTCTGGCAATGTAGGACAGGGTTAACAAAACACAGAACCCCAGCAAGCTCTTTTTGGAAAGCCCTGAGCCCCCACAAAATATATATATGTATATGTGTCAAAATGGAGTGCTATTGAGCGTGGCATATGTATACAACAGACGACAGAGAAGCCCAATGCTACATCCAACATGACAGAAATACACAGTAAAATACTTATATATTCTCTTGAAATAGGGTCATTTAGTTTGTTTTTGTTAACCCATTCTCAGCTGTTCCAGCTGGTGGAGGTTAGTGGCTCCTCCTTCCCAGGTTTTAAGCCCACCCTCCCCACTTCCCTAGTTTGCAAGTTCCTTATTCTGCTGGATATAGACCCACTGTGGTCTTTCTCCCTCCTAATAGAGGTAAATGAGAATTTTAATCCTAATAGAGGTATATTAGTATTTTATCTGGTAGTGTTAGGACTTGCGAACAGGTGTCTGCCTTGACGTGGCTCGCAAGCTTACAACGCTTTGGCCAAAGGGTTAAACTAAATGACCCTATTTCAAGAGAATATATAAGTATTTTACTGTGTATTTCTGTCATGTTGGATGTAGCATTGGGCTTCTCTGTCGTCTAATGTAGGACAGGGACCTGCAGATTCCTGAAGATGAATCCCTTCATATTAGATGTGGTAAGTAGAACTGTAATTATTAATTTTATTTATGCTGGCTAATGTTGTGTTAAATAATGGGCACTGTATGTGTTTGGTGGGGGTGGGGGGGTATTGATTTAAATGTAGGCCATGTTTTATTTTTTTCAATACAGGATTGGTACTGCAGGGCTGCGGGGACCCATGGAGACCACCTGAGGACCCCTGGATGCCCATGGGTACCACCCAAGGACCCCTGTATGCCCACAGGTACCACCTGCAGACCCACAGGAGACACCTGCGGGGAAGAACCGGGGGCCCCACAACTGTGGGGAACACCCCATTGGGGCCCTTGGGGACCCGCAGGTACCACATTGAGGCCACACCACCTAGCGGGGACCACACGGAGACCCGCAGACACCCGTGGGCACCCCGAGGGGTGCACTGGGGGGCCTGCTGACTACCCGTCGGGCCCACTGGGGTCGCCCATCGGCCTGGGGTATTAATCCTGTATGTTAAAAAATAAATCATGGTTTTACAATATGGGGGGGGGGGGTGGGGGTGGTGTACTCCTGCTTCCCGAGATACAGGCCCCGTTATGGGGTGCCGGTATCTCCTGTCCAAGGAAATGTCTCGATCATGTGATGCGGGAATCCAATGCATAGGAGATTGCGGCATCCCATAACGGGGCCTGTATCTCAGGAAGCAGGGGGTCCCCGACGTCAAACCAATGTGGCTCTGCTCCGGAGACCCCCTGATCATCTACACTAGGAATAAAATGTATATTAAAAAACATAAATTTCGGGTGAGATTTTCTCTGGGAGAGGCGGCTCTCACTGCAGCAGAAATGAATTGCCGGGTTAAGCCTTTTCAGAGGGTCAATCCTATCGCCGCCTGCAACTCGCCCGTTTTGGGAATTTTGCTATGACAGGCAATCAAGGCTTTCTGAATACCATGATAGCAACGCTCCAAAATACGGCGATATAAATGGCCTGGCGATTTTTTTTATGAATGCTTACTGCATAGGCCCCTATGGGCCATATATAGTAAGTGGGGCAATTTCAGAAGACATCTTCTGGTGCCAGAAGATTCCTTACAGCCCATTCAAATGTATGGGCCATAAGGTGTCTTAATTATAACCCTACATTTCCTGTAACACAGCGTAGAAACTGAAATTAAAAACCTTTTAAGATC
The DNA here is from genome assembly GCF_040206685.1 of Ascaphus truei. NCBI lineage: Eukaryota > Metazoa > Chordata > Amphibia > Anura > Ascaphidae > Ascaphus > Ascaphus truei. Next base: position 97,337,359 of record NC_134486.1, on the reverse strand, counting down.
CAAACGTTATACGTACTAGTACTTGTATAATTCCTCTGTTTTCATGGCAATGTTAATAAATGTAATTGTAAATTCCTATTGCTCCAACAACATAAATGAAGTGCAAAATGTGCATACATTTTTTCCCATGGGGAACCATTCAAGGGGCCTGAGGAAGTTCGCCTTAACGAAACGGTTAAACCGACCCCTTTCAAACTTACAGCTTGCAGAACATTACCTTCGTGCATCACGCCAGTGGCAGCCATTTTCTGGAAGTGATGTCGCTGGCACACGTGTAGAAGAAGGAGAGGAGTGGAGGGTGAGGATTCCAAGATGGTTCCTGCATCGCGTACGAACCTAAAGTGGTCAAAACGCCTGTTTTTACTTGCTGTGTGTAGGTGTATTTTCACTTTCAGCATTATATAGTAAACTCGTTTGCACTATATTTATCTCTCTTCATTTGTTTGAGGAAAATCAGATCCATTTATCTGCGGTTGGAGGAGGTGTTGTTGTTTTTGGTTACAGAGGGGTCTTCCCCCAAATTGCCTGATTAATTTAGATAAAATGTGAGTGGGATTATCCCCATTTTCTATTCATATCCAATTTTGTACCATACATTATTGCACTATATTCTCCTCTTTTCATTTTACCTGAGGATATCATCATAGTTCCTGGAACCCATGTGCGTGAACTCAGAAAACACAACTGAAAATGTTCATACATTTTGACTTTCTCAAGATAGCCGTTCTGTTTCCAAGCCTCAGGATTCATGACAAGTGGCTTGTCGGTAGTTTAAAATCTCTTTAATGCCTTATCCTCTTTCAGGATGGTGCGCAGTTCTTCCACAGCTTATTTTGTTACTGTATTATATTTTGGAGCTCAGCAGATTTCTTCTCTAGTGCCATTGAAGATCTACGCTCCCTTTCCAGCACTTCTCGTTGATCTGCCAAAAAAGGTAACAATTAACTTTGGTCAGTAGTTCAAAAGTACAAAAAAAACAGCATAGGTTTGCAAACAAAACAACATGTTCTTGGGTTTGGTGCATGGGGAGAGTCCCAGCTATTCCACAGATCAGTCTTCTGTGAGCCTGTTCACTTGAAGGTAGTGAAGCGCTCTAGTTTTGGTGCTGGGTGAGAGTCCCAGCTATTCCCAGGCAAGCCCTCTGGGAACCTACTTCCTTGCAGGCGTGTGTAGCACTGTGTAACGATGCTCGTCTCAAGCAGGAAATGGACCCGCATTCATTCTACTGGATATAGATCCAATGTGGTCTTTCTACCTCCTAATAGAGGTAAATGAGAATTTTAATCCTAATAGAGGTATATTTATAGTATTTTATCTGGTAGTGTTAGGACTTGTTAACGGGTGTCTGCCTTGTCGTGGCTCGCAAGCTTACAATGCTTTGGCCAAAGGGTTAAACGTAATGAACCTTTTTCAAGAGAATATATAAGTATTTTACTGTGTATTTCTGTCATGTTGAATGTAGCATTGGGCTTCTCTGTCGTCTGTTGTATACATATGCCCCGCTCAATAGCACTCCATTTTGACACTTAAAAACATATATATATTTTGTGGGGGCTCAGGGGTTTACAAAAAGAGCTCGCTGGGGTTTTGTGTTTTGTTAAGCCCTCTGGGAACCTACTTCCTTGCAGGCTTGTGTAGCATTGTGTAACGATGCTTGTCTCAAGCAGGAAACGGACCCGCAGGGTTGAGGTAGGAAGGTGAAAGAACTGAGCCGAGGGACAGAGTCCTGATAGAGTAGTGAGTCATAAACCGAAGGTCAGGGCTGGCAGCAGAGTTGTGTAGTCGGTGTGGATGCAGAGGTTGAGACAGGATGAAATCAAAGGTTAGTCGAGGTACTTGCAATGATCGGGCGGGCTGAAGACAAGGGTAGTTGAGGTACGTGAGCCGGGTCTGGTAACGTGAGAGACAAAAAGCATAAACGCGTTGCATGAACACAGCAAGAAACTGGAACTTTGCTCGGCAACTTCCTGCTAACAGGGCTGTCCTTTTAAAGGAAGTTGGCAGGAGCAAAAATGGACGATCCAGCCACAGAGGGCAAGCAAGAGCAAGATCCCGAACCGGAATATGAAAACCCGGAAAGGATTTTGTCTAACTTCATACACTGGTCAGGGAGTCAACTGCCTTTATTTTAAACTCCAATTTCCAATAAAGTGTTAATTGGACCAGCCTAGCAGACCTGAAGCTAGGGTGTGGCTGGAACAATGCTTAGAACAGTGAGGGATTTTAACCTCTTCACTTCCTGAGACAGCCCAAATGGCTAATTAGGCTGTTTTCAGCTGAAATACCTCATTGAAATCAATAGGGAATTTAATCTAAAACCAGCTTGACTGGCCACTTTGACTGATTCTGATTTGAATATGCTCATAAGCAACTAGTATGAAATTAGCAAGAACAAAGTCTTTGGGGACCACATCAAAGCACTTTGCAGGCTGCATTTGGCTCAGAGACTGCTTTTAAGAACCCTGCTCTAAAACATTACACAGAGTTTAGCTGTTTCACAACCACTTGTGTGAATGTACTAAGGATCCGAATTTTACCTGTGTGGATAAGCTTGCAATGTGCAGAGTATCAACAGGAATGAGTGAGGAGTGTGGTAAACAATACACATTCTTGGATACAGTATAACACAATCTACATTTGTCCGTCATCTTTTTTCCCCTGTGAAAGCATCACAAAAAGTGAATCTTGTCTGAAGTGGCATAAATCTCCCTTTATATATAGAAACTTTAATAATCCCCTGTTTACATTTGTTTCGACCACAAACATACATCGTCTCTATTGAATGTGTTAAAGTCCTTTTTAGTTTGCTACAGTGTAATCTTATTTACCAGTAACTTTTTCTATGTTTATCTTGGGGATGAGAGATTTCAAGATTTGCAGAAAATAATTAATGTAATGATGTATTCTACCTAATACTTAATATTATCCCATGTTAAATCTACGGATTAACCCGTCCTTTCTGTCAGAAAGACACAACAGCTAGATTAGGTTAATTTGAACCTACCCTTTTTATTTAAAAAAATTACAATTGAAAATAAGCGTTTCAACAACAGGAAATATATCTGTTACACATATATTCCTGTTGAAATAAAGACTATAGAATATTAACTATCATCTATAATGGTTGTGCGCATGTGTCTGTTGTACTCTATATTGATCTAAAGAGGATTGCTACAGCATTTCTTCCTATAAAGCGCTCTTGTTCTTTATGAAGATCGTCCCTTAGCAACAGCTCTTGAGTGAATAGAATATACCTCATAGTACCTTTCAAATAAATCTATTTTCTTCTTTTCTAAAGGCTTCCTACGATTCTTTGGAAATATATGTGACAATCAGGAAATGGATGTTGCAGTGAGAGGTACAGTAGGAGAGTATATTGTAATCTTGTCTTTACATCTCAAGTATCAAAATAAAGCACATTTCCGTGCAAGCAGCAATACAACCTGAAATGTTCTTGGGCAGCTGACTTAAACCCTTTTATATAAAGATGTCACAGTTTGTGGAACACTGTTTTTTTTACTATTAAACTATGTTAAAACATAGTAAAGTACATACTGTGGATAATGTTTTAGTATGCAGCGAGTTCATTTGGTGGCACAACTTTTCTACCCAATATGTAGCAGCTATAACTGTATTTATAAAAAAATAGAGCCCAAGATGTTTGTTCTCCCATATCAGTCAATGGGGCCCTGATATTTTCAATGCTAAACGAATCAGAGAATGGCATACAATAAAAATGTGTAGTTTTCGCTGTATATATTAAGATTGATCTATGTAAAAATACAGATTTTGACATGACATTTGCTTGCACTTTTTGTCTGATTTGCTACAGTACTGGCTGGAAACACATGGATTTTGAGCTTTTGCTTGAGAGAGGAAGAGGGGAAAGATTGCGAGATTTATGAAAATGACTATTGACTTACAGTATATACACATCCAAATAGATTAACCTATACTCTGCAATTACCTTTTGTGGGGTTATAAAGCAGAAAAGCATCTGAATGAGAGACAACCTTTTTTTATACAATCAGCAGCCATATTGTGGAGTACAAAAGATTGTGTGGGTTTGTTACTTTCCATAGGTAAACAATTGTTCCTGGTTGTAAGTTCACTCATCCCACTTTGTAAATAGCAGATCTTGTTCAGCACCTGTGAATGACCAGTCTATTAGGACAGTTCTCCATCCATAAGGCCAGGTCCCCAATGGACGCTGCGGCGTGCGGACCACACACCACAGCACAGTCCTCTATGGGGCAGGCCCCAGTGGGCGTGTGTGTGGGTACGCAAAGTGCGATGATGCATATGCTGGCAGGGAAGGCAAGAATGTTGTCTTCCCGGGCCGCTACGCGCTGGCCGGCAATGGCCGTGACCCCCATCATGGCTCTGCCCCGTGCAGCCCATCGCTCCCCTGCAGACTGCAGATCGTGGCTTATCTGTGCATGTGCCGCCAGGATGCCAGGCACGCATGCAGCAGTCAACAGCCCCAGTGCCTGCACTGCACGCGCACCTGCAAGGCTGGCGGCGCGTGCAGCTGCATTCCTCGGTCTGCAGTGAGCTGCAGGGGAAAGACAGGGGTGTGTGACGGGGGCATGACGGGGGCGCAGCCATGATGTCACCCGGCAGGTTCACCCTCATTGGCTGAACCGCTGGGGGGCATGGCCTACTACTCCGTCGTGAGTCCTGCTCTCAATTTTCTTGAGAGCAGGAGTTTCTGTCGGCACAGCGCCCCCCCTCGCAGCGAGCCCGGCCCCATGGTGGGGCAGCTCTTGTCCCAGCAGCATCCTCCACAGTGGGCGCTGCAGTAGCCAACGGGGACCTGGCCTTAGGGATGTTAGGATAGATTTTTGCGGGTGCAGTAGTGTTACGACTTACAAAAGAGGGCACACCTTGGCGTGGTCTGCAATCCTGATATGTTTTGGCACAAGAATTTAACAAAATGACCCTCACATGAAGAAAAAGGGAATGGCATACAGACGGCAAAATGACCGCGACCAAACGTCCTAGACCGGAAGAAAAACAGATAAGTATTTAACTACTAGATGTTAAACAAACGTGACTTGCAAGCATGCAAGGATTTAAATCATGTTTACCAGTAATATAGACAATGTTATTACAACTGAGGTAGTATTTCAGAACTATTAGCCATATTTACTAAGCAGCACCACTTCATAAGACCCCATCGATGCTGGGAGAAACTTTACAGCCCTTCCCTTGTCGAGCCGTGCTGGAATGTATCTTATGGAGTAGCACTGCTTAGTAAAAATGGCCCTATATCTCTGCACAAATAAGATATAGGGGCTTATGTAGTAAGTGTCACGAATGGCTTTTTTTGGCACACAATTGGAGCAGGAAAATGTCATTTTAAATTGCGCTTGTGTGCACCTGTGTACTAACATGACATCTATCATTCTGCGCTATCGGCGTCAAAACTGATTTTTATTCTTTCTTTTTTGGTGCAAAGAAATGGACGGCACTAGGCATACACATGCTAATAGTATGTACACAAAAATAACGTGTTGGTGCACCAAAAGCAGAAAGTGCATCAAAATTATTTGGAAACTTGGAGTAAACCCCCCAAAAACCTGTTAAAAGTGTAAGCATAGACTAAAGATGCTATGTATAAAACCAAAAATTTATTTTATGCAGCACGCGTTCATTATACACTGTAGGTTACTAAAATGTATTATTTTCACAGTATGGCTAGTATAAATAATATTACAATAATAATAATGTATATTTATTAATGCTAGTTATAAATACAATATACACATAATTATGTTTTTATTTAAATTGTAGTAATAAAGTATTATTTATGATGCGATACATCAAAAATTCATATAAAACGATTAATTTTGTGTCTCTTTATGAAGGTTTGTATTACTCTGTAACACTATGATTTTGGACCATTTCCAAGTCCTGAAAATGAAAGCGTGCTACATGCTGATAATTAATAGACTTCAAAAAATATATTCTTTCCTTCTAAACATATATTTTTCTAGGTGTCAAAATATATTCTAAAAATGACACGTGCTGATGGTAAAGCCTCTGCCTTCTAGTTTTGATAGAAATGTCTGCCTAGAGATGTCTTTCATTGTTTCGTGAATGAGGAAGAATGCATCTCCCCTGTCTACACTGTAGCACATGTGTGGGTCTAACAAAGGATGCTTTGGGATATGTTCAACTGGTAGTGGAACTAGTTATTCATTATGGCTATTCCAATGTGCCTGCAAAGTCTTTATTCACAATCACAGACGTTGCTTGGTCTCTAAGTTGAAAACACGTCTCTGGAATCTTATCAATGAAGGACCATCCACCGTTCTCTAGCGTTAGGGTCATGCGACTCACCACTCAATACAGTATCAAATAGTGAGGTGATCAAGACTTACCAAGTATACTTCAAAAAGCATTTGAGGCAAGGAAATTGTAACAGCTGATAAAGATGTTGTTAACAGGGTGTCTAAAGTGGAACTTAAACTAACTGCTGGAATACTTTGAAAAGCATTGACCACAATTAAGCACTCGTAGAAGGAAGAGCTGCGATTTTCTAAGACTCAAAGCAATAATCTGAAATTGCAGGTATGCAGAGATACAAGGGGAAACGTATTGTAAAAAATTATCTTCATTAGACAAAGAAAAATGTGCTACCTATTACTTTAAAGAAACAGTCATCCGATGGCAAGCACCTAAATGGATCATAATTGCTGATTTGAAAGCCATTACTATACTTTGCAAATTGAAAGGCTCCTGGCATTCGTGAAAAAAAAAAGCATTTCTTTATCTTGATCTGAATATAAGACATGGGAAATAACCAGTTTGTCTTTTCTTCATCTTACACACAAGAGGAACTCGACAGAAATGTGAAAACAGGTATCAAATAATTAGTTATCAAAGGGGTTCTCAACTCCAGTCCTCAAGACCCCCCCCCAACAGGTCAGATTTTAAGAATATCACTGCTTCAGCACAGGTGGCTCAATCACTGGCTCAGTCAAAGACTGAAAAACCTGTGCTGAAGCAGGGACTGATTAAGCCACCTGCGTTGAAGAAGGGATATCCTGAAAACCTGACCTTTGGGGGTCTTGAGGACTGGAGTTGAGAACCCCTGAGTTGTCATATAGCTCCACCGTGGAACATGTTTCCGAAATTGGATCAATGTTTTTTTCATCAAGAGATACAAAGCGCACAGCACGGATATAAAACATGCAATCACTCCAAAAAAAAAAAAGAGACAGGAAAACAAAACATTTATTGTATTTTTGGTAAACATGTTGTATGCCCTGAATCATTTGACAGTATCCGAGTAAATGTCAGTTACAATAATCTAAATATCTATATGGAGTTCCACATTATAGAAAGAAAGGGAATAATCATAGTACATAGAATAAAAATCTTTACAGAAAGGTTTTTCAAAATAGTACATCACAGACAATGGATATGATTCCATTTACTTAACTATACAATGATGGCAACAATTGCAGGAAGGATTGGTATATACCAGTTCTCATAACCTCATGACATTTTTTTTCAGAACTCTGGACAGTGGTTCATGCAAAACTATAAGAGAGATAGAATTTCTGTTCAAATAAAGGTATAGTCACATAAGTAAGATGAATCGTAATAATAAGTTTAATGACTGAAATCCTGTTGCCTTTTGGTGCTTTTTAAATCAGGCCGCATTTTAAAATAATTCTGGAAATGTTTGTAAATCAAACCTGTTTCACTTTTGGCTCCCTCTCTATCGCCCAGCATTCGCCAATTCACTTCCCTCCCCATCTTCATGTCACGTCTAAAATCTCACCTCCTCAGCAAAGCACTTGATCAATGTAGACCTGAGGCTACTCCTCACACAGTGGATGCACCGACTTGCCCCCTGAAATATGTTATCTACTGCACTTGCACCTATAGTATTCTGTAAGTGTAACCCCTCTTTTGCCTCATACTATAGGATATATCACTGAGGTGGGGGCCTGAGTCCTATGGATGTATGTATAGATTTTATAGTGTACCATACATGTGGTGTGGGGCCAGAGCAACTGGACACAGCTGTACTGAATTATAACAGGATATATATATATATATTTTATATATATATATATATATACACATATATATATATATATATATATGTGTATATATATATATATATATATATATACACACCACTACACATATAAAAGGTACAGTAACTATGATTGCTGCGTGAGTAAATTATAGAGTCTATCACTGTCACGCCTCCCAGTCCTGGGGGTACTGGCCTATAGGTTAGACGTGCCAGCACAACCACTGGAGCTCATAGGATAGTGTTTAGAGTATGTTGCAGGCCTGTGCTTCACAAAAGAACTTTGGTACCAGTATAGCTGCAGGCAGGGCCACAGTCGGCTTTTCTGGATACCTGGACTACAGTTTCAACTGGGAACCCCCTTGCACATCACCCAAATCACCCCCCATGCACATAACCCACATTACCCCCCCCTGCACATCACCCACATCACCCGCCCTGCACATCACCCACCCCTGCCCATCACATCACCCCGCCCATCACACCACCCCCCCCTGCCCATCACATCACCCCCCCCTGCCCATCACATCACCCCCCCCCTGCCCATCACATCACCCCTCCTGCACATCACATTACCCCCCATGCACATCACATCACTGTCACTGGAGACCAGGTTATTTACACCTTTTTACCGGGATCATTCATTGAGCAAAACAAGGTAGAGAAATAAATTGTAATTTATTCGGCATAAATTAGTTTATACACAATGAAACACAAAATACAGATGAAAAGACACACTTACTTTGAGGCTGGGGTTAAAAACTAGACTTTCCTAGGTGCAGGGAACGCTTTGGGAGAGTTTTACCCTGACCGGGACTTAGCCCGGAATTTCCTGGAACCCTAATCAGCATAAAAATCCATATGTCTCCACTACGTTCTCTTTTGAGAACATGATCCCTCCTGACCACGTGTCAGCCCAAATCTCCTGCAACTCAAATCAGCATAAAATTCCAGCTGCGACCGCTACGTTAGTTTCTGAGAGCTGGTCCGAAAATCCTGGCCTTAGTCTCTAGCGGGCAGGCTTTTCAGGCTTGAAATCGAAGCCGGTTGCTTTGCTATTACAAACAAAGCATTTTTGAAAAGCCCGTCCGCGCTCTTTCGGCTCTGACTCAATGCGAACACAACATCTGATTGGCTCACAGCTTCTTATAGTATTCCCTGCTTCATTCATAAAATAGAAGCAGAGCGGACAATCAATCAGCGCGTGGGAACTTTCTTAAGCAACCAATCAGAGCCAAGCCGGGTAGAAAAGCCGGGTCAGCGGGAAATTTGAAATAGCTAAGGGACATGTGCAAGTCTGCCACATCTCCCCCTAGCTATCCCAATGCCACCTGCTGGGCAGGCGCCCCTAGGTCCAGCATACTGGAGGATTGCCATTGATCTCTGGACCTAGTACACTGCCTTTCCCCGCTAACCAAATGCTGTTCGCACCTCTGGGCATCCTCTGGCTGCTTTGAACTCCGATGTCCAGCAGACATACCGGCGCCTATGGGTTTGCACGGGTTGCCTGTTTGGACATCGGTTCTGAATTTTTAAACATATTAAAACTATATTTTAATACACACTGAGTCTCGGGGAACCCCTTCAGCTATGTGGGAATTTAGGTGAAGGTCTTGGGGGTACACGGAAGAGAAAAGGAAAAATGTTGTAGTTTTATTTCTGCTTGCCTTATTCCCCACACACTTTCCCTCTGACTCAGTTTGGACTCTCAGAGTCTCCCCAACCTTATATATGGTTGGGTACCCAGAAACCTTATACTGGTTGTGGGTCACCTTGGCACTAGCTGGGGTACCCCCCTTTACCCAGGAATTCCCTCAGCTAGTGGAATACATATTTATCCCTGTGCCTCATTCTCATTTCTGGGCTGTGCTGAAGTAGGGTACCCTAGTGGTGAGACGTGCTTATGTTTTATAGGGGAAGTATTGCTGGAACAATGTGCCTACATGTATCCGAGAATCAGGCATGATTCCCGGTACATTTATTGGGGACCCGGTAACTCTGGACCCCAACTTTCTAGACACATTCTGTCAACGGTTCCTCTGCAAAAAAAACCTTGAAACTCACCCACTATCAATCCCTGCTTGATTGCATGCCCGGAAAGGGAAAAACACAAAAAAATTTTTTTTATTACATTTTGCAAATACAGTTCAAGGCAACAAGACAATGTTACTCTGCCCAAAAGCTAACTCACCTGGAACTCTCTCTCTCTCTCTCTCTCTCTCTCTCTCTCTCTCTCTCTCTCTCTCTCTCTCTCTCTCTCTCTCTCTCTCTCTCTCTCTCTCTCTCTCTCTCTCTCTCTCTCTCTCTCTCTCTCTCTCTCTCTCTCTCGTGCTGCATAGATTGGTGGTGCTATATAAATAAACATATAGATAAATACATAACTCAACCTTTGTGGTTACCTATGCCCTCAATGGGAGAAAAGATAACCCCAACAGCAATGAATGGGATAACCCCCAACAACCCTCCCCCAACAAAACATACAATACAGTAGTGGGCAAAATGCCTGCTTACTATATCTAGTGATTAACAAAGGAGTCAATGTTTTAGTGTCTTCAGAGTGGACCCACTTAGAAGTGTGTCTAACCTTGATTTCAATAGTTGAAAAGAAATCCAATCTATCCTTCCAGAAGGCACAATCATTATATGTCAGTGTCATTATAATCACTGGCGTAGAATCTAGAGGCCAAGTCTCTCGATTGTTCCAGGAAAGATTCTTCACTGGAACATAACCGTCTAAGAACCGGATTAATCAAATGTCGATAACCTAAAAATACGAGTTTATCTCCAAAAACGTGAGTTATTTTTATGGTGCAATACATCAACGTTGTATCGCGAACAATATGGCGCCGTCTTTTGGAGATAGAGAGAATCTTGCACGTTTATGGAAACATTATTGATTTCGATAAACTGAGAGAATTTAGCAAGTTTAAGTAAAAAATAGTATTCATCAAATTTCTATATTTTTAGAAACACTATTTAAACTTGTATTAAAGTAGCTCTACTTTTTATCACCAACATCAGGTTGGTGCTAAACAGAGCAGCGCACCTCTAACAGGCGATCGCACTGCTTTTATTTTATTAACACAGTATTGAAGCAGTGGTTTAATAAAAACAAACATTTGCCAAAATACATATAGCCCCCGTATCCCTCAGGGGATTGTTACATGCTGCGGCTTAGTCCATAGGGCGGCTGCATTTGCAATTAAGGCCTTTTCAGTGCAAGGGAGCCTGCGCTGGCAGTTCTGAATAGAGACAGTTAAGAGAGGCTGCAGTTACATGTTGCTAGGCAAACAGTGAAGCTGTGAGAGATGACAGTTTAGACAGCTTTTAAAAAGAGTGTCAGTTGGAGCTGGGAGCTGGGTGAGTTAGGGTGTGTGCAGGGAGCAGTAGCCCCTGGCACTAGGCCTAGTTACCCCCAGAGGCCCCAGATAAGTTACCATTGCCCCAGTTTGTGGTTGCTTCAGGGACAGGCCCTACTTGAGGAGTTCTGTCCTTTTAGCAATTTGGTTAAGTTAGAAGCCACTCAGAAGTGCGCAGCCTGATTACTGGGTCTGGGCTCAGACCCGCCCCCCGAGTTATATAGAGACTATCTTCTCAGAGGCCCTGCCAAGCAGTAACTGCGGCCGGCCTGTTGCTGGAAGTCACCCCACGCGTATGAGGACATCACGTCGGACCAGGCGGATCCACTTCAGTGTATAGCGGCACCCATGGCTGGAGCCCGGGCAGGTATCTATAAAGCGTGCACCAACACGTCCAGGGATAGCGCTATCTCCAACACACGTGGGTGGGGTTTGGACATAAGGTACTTTGGGGAATACCTATGTTGATGTGTGCACCCAGTGCACGTCCATGTGTGTGTGTATACACATTATTCTGTGTGGTACAGGTACCAGAGTTATTATTAGTAGTTACAATAGTAAACAGTTATTAGCATACACTGTGTGCGTGTTTTATTATTGTGGTTCCGGTAAGAGGACCATCCCACTCAGGTGGGAACCCTTACAGGTGGAGGCGCTGTGTTCGACGACGGATCAAGTAACCCCAGGCTCCCAGTGGCGGAGGTTCAGGCCTTCTGTGAGCCTATCAGGTGATGCACCACACCCGTTAATACAAGTGTAGATTTCCCCACATGGCCCCCATCTGCGATAGGGCGCTGCTGAGATCGCAAACCTGGGGTGCCCTGTCCTATTTTTCATCCAAATTTGTCCAATTTAATTTTCCACTATGTGGGTGCCCTCAAGGCATGAGGTCCACGCATGGGCCACAAAGCGTAGCCCGACCCCGAACCGCTTGGTCGTTATGGGTGGAGTTCGTGCTCACACATTAGCATCAGACATCCAGGAGCATGTTCGCAAACTCCCTGGACTAGCGCAAGCATGGGTCATAGGGCGAAAGTATGATTCCCTCCGTCAATGGAGTGCCATGATACTAAAGGTAGGCCATGCCATATGCGAGGAAGATGGTCCCCAATTCCTAACTCTGCCTGAGGGTCCGACCAATGGGTGCCCAATTATCTACCCTTACCTAGCAGTTTCTTTGGCTCCCTCATCTGGGGAGGCTAATCACGAGTCCCACCTAAAATGGCGTCTCCCGCCAAGTCAGGAGAGCGCACGTACTAATGGCGGCCAGGCTGCACCACAATGCGTTACAGTAACCAGCCCGGGTCTGGCGCGAGAACAAGAGCTCCACCCCCGTGACGTAAGTGAGTCTCAGTCCACCACTTCTGTTCCCCGGCAGGGAGAAACAGGATGCAGCGAACTGCACCCTCAGTTATACAGAGGTTGGCGAGTAAAAGGAGTGAAAGCACCCTATCTTTTGTGCCCGTGCTTACAAAAGGAGTTGAATAAGTATGGCGGTATGGACTTTGACCCTTATCACATACCAGTAGAACTTCTGGTGGCAAAAGTGGACAGGCAGGGGTGCGTACGATGTTTCTGCAGCAAATGTGATTTTCCAGATGGAGAACTGACTTGGGGACCCAAGAGTGCTTGCTGTGGAGCACAGTTCCTGCAACCCATGCTGCTGCAGCCCACGGAAACCGCAGAGAAATATGCGACAGACCCCTCTACTGGGTCGGTCAATGCTGCCAATCTACCTACCTCAAGAGCAGAGGTTTTGGAGGGCACAGGTGCCCTAACAGCGGTTCATGACTCAACTCCAGAATCGGTTCCAGATTCGGTTCCAGATTCGGTTCCAATGACGAAACCACAGATGTTCGAACCAACGAAGGGTAAGGCGTCCCTACCCCCATTCTCTTCTACTGACAACAGTATCCAATCAGCCGTGGTGATGCACCTGCCGGCGGACCACTCAAGTGACGCTGAGGTCAACGGGCTGATTGACTCACCTACTGCGGACTTTGCTGTGGGCCCGTGTGCCCTGCCACGGCCTGTCCGGCCTTCAACGATGGTACCATCGGTCCCAGGCTTGGGATCAGTACCTGCCAATGATGACAGGGGTGAGTTGACTGCCCCAGGGGTGTTGGGTGTGAGCGCCCCGGCGATCGTGGAGCATGGTGGCTCCAAAGGTAGGGTCACCCGGGCGATGGGCTCACCCCGTCATCGCATCCTGGTGGAGGTATCTCCCCTAGAAGATCTCTGCAGACCAGAGAACCGATTTGACCCCATCAAGATATCCAGTACAGCGGCTATGCGCGGCACTTACACCTACAAGAGGAACCTTCAATCCTTCTCGTCTCAAAACAAGGACCTGCATGTAGATATTGTGATGTCCCCAGAAGATGTCACCACAAAAGAGATTGCTGGAGTGAACAAAGACTGTGCTGTGACCGCTCTGGTAATTATTGACTCCTTCATGCGCACGCTGGAGCGCTTCATTCACCATGTGGTGGACCGAGGCAAAGGGCAAGATCTCCTTGCCCACCTCATCCATGTCACGGATGGCCGGGTAAAAGTTTGGCACCAAGACCCCTTACTATTCCTTCTACCAGGGGGAGGAGATGGTTTGGTATCAGAGACACTAGCCCCCGATCATGAGCTCCAAAAGACTCCCAGGAGTCAATCACTCAATCAGTTAGGGGTACCCCACTATGAGGGCCTCGGGTATCAACGTGATTTGTTGTGTATCCTATGCAATGCATTTTTCATTATATAACTCTCTGTTATATGTCTGCTACCCAAGCGAGGCCATTGGGATTTTACCATGGGGAGTGTATAGCCCCCGTATCCCTCAGGGGATTGTTACATGCTGCGGCTTAGTCAATAGGGCGGCTGCATTTGCAATTAAGGCCTTTTCAGTGCAAGGGAGCCTGCGCTGACAGTTCTGAATAGAGACAGTTAAGAGAGGCTGCAGTTACATGTTGCTAGGCAACCAGTGAAGCTGTGAGAGATGACAGTTTAGACAGCTTTTAAAAAGAGTGTCAGTTGGAGCTGGGAGCTGGGTGAGTTAGGGTTTGTGTGCAGGGAGCAGTAGCCCCTGGCACTAGGCCTAGTTACCCCCAGAGGCCCCAGATAAGTTACCATTGCCCCAGTTTGTGGTTGCTTCAGGGACAGGCCCTACTTGAGGAGTTCTGCCCTTTTAGCTATTTGGTTAAGTTAGAAGCCACTCAGGAGTGCGCAGCCTGATTACTGGGTCTGGGCTCAGACCCCGCCGAGTTATATAGAGACTATCTTCTCGGAGGCCCTGACAAGCAGTAACTGCGGCCGGCCGGTTGCAGACGGATCCCCGTCAAAGTACAGACGGTGCGGAGCTGCGGTGATATTATCCACGCTGGAAGTCACCCCACGCGTAGGAGGACATCACGTCGGACCAGGCGGATCCACTTCAGTGTATAGCGGCACCCGTGGCTGGAGCCCGGGCAGGTATCTATAAAGCGTGCACCAACACGTCCAGGGATAGCGCTATCTCCAACACACGTGGGTGGGGTTTGGACATAAGGTACTTTGGGGAATACCTATGTTGATGTGTGCACCCAGTGCACGTCCATGTGTGTGTGTATACACATTATTCTGTGTGGTACCGGTACCGGAGTTATTATTAGTAGTTACAATAGTAAACAGTTATTAGCATACACTGTGTGCGTGTTTTATTATTGTGGTTCCTGTAAGAGGACCATCCCACTCAGGTGGGAACCCTTACAGGTGGAGGCGCTGTGTTCGACGACGGATCAGGTGACCCCAGGCTCCCAGTGGCGGAGGTTCAGGCCTTCTGTGAGCCTATCAGGTGACGCACCACACCCGGTAACACAAGTGTAGATTTCCCCACATGTTCCCCATCTGCGATAGGGGGGGGCAAAAGGTGTTACATACACATTGATGTTCAATGTGTTTATCTATAACCTGAAAGGAGAGGGAGAGGTATATTTGTGTGTCCTCTGCATTGTGATGATACTGAAAGCCAAAAGATTTTTATTAGTTCCCCAAGCGAAGAGGTATAGTGTGAAAACTGCAGAGGGCCAAGGACAGGGCCTTGTGGAACCTCGACAGAAAGATGGAGGGAAGAGGAGGAGACATTAGAGAAGGAAACACTAAAAGAGTGGTTGGATAGGTAGGATTTGAACTAGGAGAGGGCTGAATCACAGAGGCCAATGGAGTATAGGATGTGCAGGACAAGTGTGAGATCAACAGTGTCTAAGGCAGCAGAGAAATCCAGGAGAAATAGTAAGGAGAAATGACCCTTACATTTAGCTGGGAGTAGTTCTTAGGCTGGTTCTATAGTGCAGGGGCGTGCTACGCCGTACGCGCGCATGGCAGTTATAGATGGCTGAGCTGCGCTGTGCACGCATGGCAGGGAGCGGGGAGCCGACAGACAGCGGCAAAGACATTGGGAAGGATGATTTTGCGCCGCTATCAGTGCTCAAGTGTATGTATGTGTGTTTGATGTATGTATGTATGTGTGGATATGTGTTTGTATGTATGTGTGTGTATGTATGTGTGTGTGTATGTATGTATGTGTGGATGTGTGTTTGTATGGATTTGTGTGTGTATGAATGAATGCACAAATAAAAAAAAATATTTATGAAACTTTTTTTTTTCTTTAAAAAATCTTATTTAGGACTTTCTTCACTCACACAACCCATGCACACACAACCCATGCACACACAACCCATGCACACACAACCCATGCACACACAACCCATGCACACACAACCCATGCACACACAACCCATGCACACACATATACTCACACACACACATACACACATATACACAGTACCTGTAGCTCCCGGCTCTATAACAGGAAAAAGCATGCAGCACGTGCACGCGCGTTCGCACAGGCATGCGCGTGCGCACGGCCGCATGCAGTATAGAACGGGCCTTAGATGTAGCAGGGACTTGGAGGGGAGAAAGTGATTCAAGCGATTGTATATGTAGCCATGCTGTAAAATGGTCTGCAGTTATCCCTCCTGCTGGCAGTAAGGCCTGGTAAGTTACAGGGATGCCAGCAGTAATCATGGAGGTTTGCCCTCACACCCTGGTGAGGTGCCCTATGTGTGGATGGGAGGAGCTACATACTCTGAGTCCACCGTTAGTGACATCAGAGATGTGCCTGCCCCCTGAAGTTATAAGGCACAGCACTGTTCAAAGTTAATGTGTTGGAGTAAGGAGCAGGTCTGCGTTGAGACCTGGGAGAAAGAGGCCCACTAGTGCTGTAACTAGTGACCCCATTCTATATCAATCAGCATAAAGCTGTCAACGCCATACTGTGTCCAGGGACCTGGCACAGGGGTGATCTCCCTGAGGGGAGAGGGGATCCCACTCCATTGGGAGGTTGTACCTTTGAAAGGATCACACGGCGAAATGTGCGGCTGAGTAAATCGCTGCAAGGGGCAGTTGGCCCATACCAAGAAACAATAAAGAATGACCTTGAATAAAGACACTTCACTGTGTGAGTCTGGAATTACTCACCAGGGGAAAGCACCACCACGGAGGCGTTCCTCATCAGAAGCATTCCCACGCAGACGCAGGGATCCTGATGAGGTGGAGGCGCTGCACTGGACTCACGCACACTACCTCAGATACCTGTCTGGGTTGGCAATCCCCACACAACATCATGCGGGAGACTCAGGAGTCCTGTTGCCAACAGGTGCACCACCAGACACAACCATGTAATGGGGACTGGTTAGACCACAGGGGCCAATGTGAGATTGGGTGGGTCAGACAGGCCAGAAAATCCGTTACATATAAAAGCTGCTCAAGTAGCTTGGATGCAAAGGGGAGGGGTGAGAGAGAGGGCAGCAGTTAGACAGAGATTGGTTCAAGAAAGGGCTTCTTTAGAATGGGTGTGATGAGTTCATGTTTAAAGGAAGATGGGAATGGCGAGTGATGAGAGAGAGGGTAAAAAGGTGAGTTAGGGTTTGGTTTAGTGTGCCAGAGAGGGAGAAGAGGAGATGTGAGGTAATAAGATCACGGCGGCAGGTTTTAGGTTGAGGTGATGAGAGGAGCATGGGGAACTCCCCTACGGTCACAGGGGGAAATTTGCTGAGGGTGGGTTTAGGTGTGTGAAGGGAGGTATGTGTTGTGTGTGGAACATCATAGGAAGAGATGTCATGTCTGATGGACTCAATCTTACATGTGAAGTAGGTGGCAAGGTCTTGACCATCAGAGTGGAAGGGAGCCAAGGGGTAGTTTGGCAGAGAAGGGAGTTAAAGGTGGCAAATAGTGTTGATGGGTTAGAGGACAGAGTTAGTAATAGAGAAGAAAAGTTGGTTTGCTTGGTAAGGTAAAGGGCAGTGGCACAGGATGAGAGTAGGAATTTATAGTGAAGGGAATTAGCTTTAGAGTGTGATTTCCTCCAGTAACGTTCAGCAGTGAGTAAGCACTTTTGGTGATAGTGGGTAGAACTTGTTTGGCATGGTTGTGATGTAATGGCTGTTCTATACAGCATGCGGCCGTGCGTTCCTATGCGAACGCGTGTGCACGTGCCGCATTCTTTTCATGTATATAGAGCCAGGAGCTGCAGGTTGGTGTATATGTGTATATGTGTGTTTATGTGTGTTTATGTGTGTGTATGTGTGAGTGTATGTGTGTTCATGGTTGTGTGAGTGAAAGTAAGTCCTAGATAGATTTTTTAACGAAAAAAAAAAAAGTTTAATAAATATGTTTTTTTTGTTTTACAATCTTTGAACCACACACACACACACACACACACACACACACACACACACACACACACACACACACACACACACACACACACACACACACACACACACACACACACACACACACACACACACACACACACACACACACACACACACACACACACACACACACACACGCATACATGGATACATACATGCACACATATACACATATACATACATTTGAGTGCAGGTAGCGGCGCGAAAAGATTAATTTCTTCATCTTTGCCGCTGCCTGCCGGCTCCCCTCTCCCTGCCGTGCGCGCGCGACCCTTCTATAGAAATTCTGCGCGCGCACGGCGTAGCGCGAGCACGGCACTTTAGAACGTGCCTAAGTTGTCTGGGGCGATGTGTAGTGGCAGGAGCTGTCTTGGCTAAGGTTGATGAAAGTGTACTGTTATATAGAAAGGTTCAGAAAAAAAGATGTGAATGTCGCTCCTATATTAAGTGCCAAATATGTGTCACTCAAACAAATAAGTGAAAATCGACAAAATCACAGAGTTTTGATAATAAAAGTGATAATAAAGTGAGATAATTATTGATGCTAAACGTGCTACAGTCAAAATTGGTACCAAACATAATAGAATGTGTAACAAAAATTGCAGCTCAAACCCGTATGGGTCCAAATATCTCCTTGTAGAATGGTCTTCAGAAAAAAATTTCGGCACGTTTTGGGTTTCTGGTTTAGAGGCTGCACCTATGGAAGAAGGCAATACACCTAATATTTTCATTAGAAGGTTATCTAAAAGAAGTAATCTAGTATCCTTATTCTTTGATGATGAATTCCCTGGATAATATGGCTCCAAAATTGAGGGGAGAAGAAAATATAGATTTAGAATTCATGAAATTAGAGAAACTTTTAATAAAAAACACTGGAAAATGGTGGGACCTAGTATTTCTAAAGAAGTATTTAAAAAAATTGGAAAATACCAAGAGGTTTAAGGTTTATTAAAAATCCTAGATCTGGTGTAGAAGATCAAGAATTTACACAGGCCTGGCATAAAATCTTAAACAATTGTTCAAATGATCTTATGCGCCTGATTATATTTCAGCACACTAGAAATCTCAGTAAACTAGATGAGGAAATTAATATGATAAGAGAAAACCTAGAACCATTTGAAACAATTAACCATTTAAAAAATAATGACACAGATTTACAAAGAAGGATAGATGGACTGGAAAGAAACATTATTTTAGGGAAACGTAAGAAATTCATGAGAGATGAAGAAGATTACTCTAGAGGGTGTTATAAAGATTGGGGGAAAAATAGATATAATTTTAGAAATGGAGATACATATATAAATAGATCAAATATGGCAGACACCACTCCACATCACCCATGGAGGTGAAGATTTGGGAATAATCCACGTCAAGAGAGATTCAATTCACCTAGAAGTTTTGACACCGAACACAGGTCCAATCATTCACCTACAGAGACACGTTGTCCACTGTCACGGGGGACCAGGTACTTACACATTTATACCGGGATCATATCACTAAGCAAAGCCAATAAGTAAAATAAATTGTGATTTATTTCATAGAAACAGGCAAACACACAATGGATTACAATAGGCAGAAGAAAAATACACTTACTGGGGGTCTGGGGTTAACAAACTGACTTTCCTAGTTGAAATAAAGTCTTTAAATAGTCCATTCCAAATGGTACTGAAAGTGTGACTTAGAAGTTTTTCTGCTTAAAGTCATGTAGCTGTTTCCTTGCTGTCTCCGCAAGGCTTTTTTGGGTCAGTCCGACCCCGCTGTGAAGGTTACACACTTTGGACCTTGGAAATCTTGGAACACACATTGAATCACCTTAGCAATCTGGAATCTTAGGAATCTCCCTTCTGGGGAATCTTGGAAAAAACATTGAATCACAATCTCTGGGCTGGCTGCTCACTTTTTTATAACCTTTTCAAAGTCATCCCTGCAGTATTGCAGCCAATCCGCAGCGCGGGAACTTTATCTCTAGCCACACACAAACTTTGCCAGGTTTGTGAAAGCTGGCACCTATAGCTTCAGAAAAGTGAGTGAGTATGTGCACAAACCGCCATTTTGCTCACTTACTATTCAAAGGCCCCTGCAGACTCAGTGCCTCCAAGTCTAGGAAGGTGACAACTGGCCAGGACTTGAACACTTAACTCAGTTATCCTGTTTAGGTGGCTTTCACTACCCTGGCAGCTAGTGTAATTTTATCTATTGACCTAGGATTAGACTCACTGGCACCAAAGCTGTGGTAGCCATAAGCCCCCCTTTGTCCCTGAGATGAACGACCCTGCCTTATGTTTCATGTATAAAGTCAAACATATTTTAAAACATTGCTGCTTAATAAAATATACTCTTATACATTCTGCTGCTAAAATGTGTTACAGTCCTTTGGTGTATGACATACAGGGTAATTCTAACTATTCCCTTTACACTTGCCTGTATCCGGTACACACAGCAAACTGGACCTTTAAACATTTTAACTTTACTTCTAAAACTCTCACAGCCTTATCTTAATAAATTCCTGCTCAGTTTTATAAATGACTGTAGCATCCCTAAACCCCTATACCAGAGCCAGGCAACCATACTAACATGCTTGATACACTTTATTAAAAATATCCTAATTCCTTTTGGTGGGAGGGATGGAGGGGAAACCAAACAGTTTTTCTTCCCCAGCCACATCCCTGACACTCTGCAAACAGACTTCTTATTTTAATAAAATTCTCTCAGCCTTATCCTTGGCTGGAGTATCCCCTAAACTCCTAATACCAGAGTTAGGGTAACCTGTGCAAGAACTGGGAAGCCCCATCTGTTATATTAGGGACCCCTTGATTGTTTCAGGGACCCTTTTCATTCCTGTGCCTCCTTTTACCTTCTGGTCTATGCTGAAGCAGGACCTCCTAGTGGTGAGTGGTGAGTCACAAGAACGCTTTCATAGTAGAGTTTTGACCGGAGCACTGTGCTTCAACTTAGCCGGGAATCTAACCTGAATCTCAGGTACATTTTTGGGGTCTCTAGTAACTTTGGAACCTCGCTAAATAGACTCAATTTGAAAAAAGGTTTCTCCGTCAAACCTACCCTGAAACTCACAGCCTGGTCTTCTCCACTTGCTAGCACTCCTGGAAAGGGTAAAACATAACACATTGCAATTGTCTCATATTTTATTACATGGTACAGTAATGCATGCCCAATACACGGGTCCAAGAGCTGACACTCTAGGGCCCCAAAACACAGTTCAGGGGCAACCAAGTGGGCTTAACCTTTATTATAAAGCCTGGATACTCCCTCACCGTCACATCACATAAATATGTGAGGTTTTAACAGACTGGAGATGTTTCCAGACAGAGGAAAGATACGTCTTATCCCCACTGTATCATCAAAATGAGTGCATATATTTGTAGTAGCTCCCACCCCTGGCTTCCTTTAAAGCAGACCACTTCAACTCTGTGGTTGACAGTTTAATGTTCCTTGCGGAGCACACCTGAGATACCTGTGAGATGCGCTAATAGCTAGATTAGTGACATGTGTAAGCAGTGAGCAGCTCAAAAGCAGGATGTGACAGTGGTACTACCTATCAGCTGGTTTAGCTCACACTGCTGGACCTGTGACCTAGAAAAGTAATGGTGGGAGGTCCCAGTCCTGTTGGGTGTGACACTATTCCAATCAATAGGTTGGTGCCATTACCTTTGTCTTATCAACTCTACAGTATGTAGTCGGTATGGAAATCCTTTTTGAAAGTGTGGGATGGGACTCATTGAAACATACTTTGGAGAGCCATTAGTCAGTCAGTCTCTCTCACCTCTTCAGTAAAATTATATTTACATTCAGGCAGTAGCATAATGTGACTGAGTTTGATTGAGTAAGCTTGTGAGACATTCCATAAGGTAACATCACTCAATTTAGGCAAAATCATAGCCACAGGAGGAGGTTCCACTTGATTCTAGTAGCTCACCATAATGCATTTAGTGGTCGATAATACCTATGAAGTCAGTATTTGGGACTGTGATTTGATTCTTTTATTGAATGATGCATGGAACGGATCCATTGGTACTACACATCCAGTAAATTCTTCATTAATATAACAAATCTGAGACCAAGTTTGGGAAATTTTAGGGCATCACACCATATATGAGACATTGATCCAACTTGCTCCCATCCTCTCCAACATCTATTGGAGGAATATTAATATTTTTTTATCTATTTTTTTTCCCGATGTTTTACTTTTCATGCATATCTCCCATATACTTTTTCCTTAGCCTGCTTAGCTTTTTTTAAATACGTTTCCTACAGGAGATAATCAACCCAGATTTAAATATTCCCAATATTTCTTTTTTTCTTTTTTTCCCCTTTTGTTCTCTTTTTCCCCAAATATATTTGATTTGCTAACCAATTCCATTTCCTTCTTTGGTATAAACATTTTTATTTGATACATTCATTTATACAGTGCATGCAATTATTACCCATCCTCTAACTATTAAGTACTAGCTATTGTGCAGCGATTTCCTATTACAATTCAGAGATTACTTTCAGTAATCTATTCAGGCTTTTTAAAATCTTTTTATGGGTCCTTTAGGTCCCACATAGCCATGCCCGTTGCCCATTAGAAAGTTAGAAGAGTCTCACGAATTGCGTAGAGGTTGTATCAGAGCTGAAGCCATTCTCTTGTGAGCTGCTGGACATGACGTCAATTAGACATCCCTTGTGAGCGAATGCCACTTCAATGCCTGCTAGAGTAGAAAAAAGAAGAACCGGTGAGGGGTGCTCCTTGAAAGTATAGGCCCCAACTTAGATCAGCCGAAGGAGGCCATTGGAACATTGGACCATGTCATATGTGCAAGAAATCCTATTCTCACTGTATACTTTTGTTTTTATCTGATTATTTATTAAATGTACTGCACAATGAGAAATGGTGTTGTGTACCCTTTTATGTTATATTGATCTATTTTGTGCCATACATTGGCAAATACTACTTGAAAAGAAAGCGCCAACCTTGGACTTTTGGACTGAATTGATTTTGTATCTGTATTTTATTAATTAATTAATTTATTATGTATTAGTATATAAGCCTGCATTCTCCATTATGCAATTTTTTTACATCTGTGTTTTTAGCGCAATTGGATTTTCTTTAGTCTTTTGTGTTGCGTAAATAGCCAATGCTATTGACAAATAATAGTTTCTATTTTTACTATCTTACTGTGCACGTGAAAAATAATTATTTGTGCCTTGCATGTTTAAAAATAAAAAAATACAGTATGTTCATATTACTGTTGTATGTTTCCTCTATGCTGACAGTTTTTCTGTATACTGTCTGGTTTTCGAGACAAAAGTAATTCTCTTATTGTCATGAGTGCCAAATGGGAATATACATATTAGTAGGTGGGTCAAATGGTCCTTACTGGCTGACAATTACTATGTTTCTATTTCAATGTCTGTCATTTCCCTACCGAATGAATATCTCTTTTTGTGGTTCATCAATAAATGGATAATAGATGGATACAGCAAGTATATGTTTATGTGTATTTTCAAATCATAAGCCACACAATCCCATCTGCACCCCACTATTATGTGTGCCATCTAAATACACGTCTTTCTATTATTATTTGAAATCCTACAAGAAGGGGGGCATTGCTGATGGATTTATCCACTTATTATTTTTGTATCACTGACTAATTATTGGAAAGCCTGTTTAATAATGGTGAATAGTATGCTAAGTGCTGGAATCACCATAGCAGCTGTGCCGTGCTGTGAAATGTGATAGGAATATGTAATCGCATCAACATTATCAAATAAGCAAAGTGCGACAAATATGTTCTGTATACATAAACAATATATAAGCCAATAAATGGTGGAAAAAAAGGTTGTTTTCTTCATTGTTTGTACAAGCCTCTTACCAAATGATTTATTTGCAACAACAAAAAAATGGATTTGATGGCAATAGGTATAAATCGCCTAAGGGGGCCTACTTATTTTAATCATTATTTAGCAATATCCTCATTTGAAAAGTATCCCTATTTTGTCTCCTTTAGATCAGTGAGTAAGTCAGCAATGGTATACACATAGAGAAATAAGGTCGTTCCAAGGTTTGAATCTTTGTATTCCATCCATTTGCGAAATAACTACTGATTCCCCCAGTACAGTACAATTAAAATAGTAATTTTGCACTCATTGGATTTTTACTCTAGGTTTAGGGTATATGACTAATCACAGGCATATTTAATTAATTCAGTTTTCTGAGCAACAGTTTGGAGGTAAACTAATTTAATATATCTCATGACAATTTTCAAAATGAAGAGCATGTAAAAAAGATTTACCAGAAGTTAGAGGATTGCCTTTTGAATTGTATTGAATCAATATATATGGCAAAGCTTTCTTTGATAGATCCTTTTGATAGTTAGGTACAGCTGGAGGAAAATCAGCACACAAAAGAAAACTCTGTATTGTCATTAGGCCTGACTTTGTGCAGCAGATGTTTTCCGAAGGCAATCGAAAGGTTTCTTTATTTTATCTTTTTTTTTGCAACGTGAAGCTACTTACCAATATGCATTATATACTAGGAATGGTATTGCAAAGATGGCAGTGGAATAAAGAAAAACCTTAATAAAGGAAAGAGAAAGAAAAAAGATAGATATATATATTGAAAATAAAAAAGAAGAAAGAAATAATGTATATAAAGTATTGCAGCATATAGCATATATGGGTACCAGTGTAATTTTTCCAAGTAAGGTATGTACTGTATGCCTAGGGTGTCCCGGATTTTCATTAAACGTCCCAGTGTCCCGACAATACTCTTAAGATCGTTCACATTTCCAGGTTTTTTTTTTTCATGTTTGGACTCACTTAAAATTCTTAAAACCATAAAAATAGATACTGCGGGTTTTTATGTGAACAATCATATCAAAGAGTAAACATTTGAAACATATTGGTAATTACTGTTAGCTACTGTATATGTAATACATTAATGCACTAAACTGTGAGCTGTGCACAGGCTCATGCTATTGTGAGAACCCTGTTTTCTGAGGGTTGTAGTTGGGGGAAGGATGCTGTGTTGAGAAGATGTGATATGAACAAAGAGAACAACATGAGATAACATAAAGTTTAATAAATAACTCTTGATATTCGCACCTTAGTCCATGGCCATGGCACAACAGACTATGGGCCTCATGCAGTAAGCGTTGATAAGGGAATTATCACCATTTTATAGCCAAAATTGGGTTTGAGATTCAGTAAGCGCCGATAAGTGCTTGATTTCGCCAGGTTTCGGAGCCGATTATTTTGTTATGGCCAGTCGGCTGCCGATAAGCCTGTTTTCGCCACTGATCGCCACTTTTTTAAATCGGCTGGATTCAACAAAAAAAAACAGCTTATCGGGGCTGATCGGCACTACGAAATTGAGATGTTATGGCCAATTTCTCCCGCCAACTAAAGTTGGCAGTTTGGAGGGGAGAACGATCGCTAAGGCTGCCGGAACGGCACTTAGAAAAAAAAAATCTTATGTACATCAATGGAGTCAATGGAGCGGGGACGTATAACAGTATAGTACTGTTTACGTTTCATTGCTCACAATACAAAGGGGATTTGCATTACAGTGTGGGGGCATTCCCTGCATTGTGTCACAGCTGACGTGTATTATTTGCATAACATTGTACTTTTACATGTTTTCAGCATTTGCGTGTCACATTACTCATCATGTGATGATGTGTCAAGGGAAAATACTATACTCAACTCTTAAAGGAGAACCTCACATCATAGCACACATTTTACTGAACTGATCGACAATTATTTACATGATGTTACACATGTCACACATGTCACACATACACAGTATATTCATGTTCCTTTACATTACACAATGCTTGTAATGTGTCACGCATCTTTAAACGTTCATGTACATCTAAATTCTCATGTTTACATCTACGTTTGGTCCTCCCTATTTTCATGACGTCACTTATTGGACGAGCAATCACATTGCATGTTTACATTGTAACCGTTGCATTACAAGCACTTCAACCTAACTTATACACACATGTACAGTAATTCATCATTGGGACACCTTGTAAACTCATTCTATAGCAACTATCCTCATTACAGAAATGCATGCATATGCACACGACTATTCATTGTTGGCAACATGTCACAATAACATGGCTAATTACACATGTTACACAAAACTTTTCCCACGTCAATCTCAGCCTTTTTGTCTCATTACATGACTGACTCTTGCGTTCAGAAGTTTTACATGCATTGCACATGCAACTATTTATTTGCAAGCAATGTTTGTACAAAGCTTCACGTCACATCATTGGCAAATATCATCATTCCCTGCAGAATACACACAACAAATACTTATAACAACAACTGCACACAGCTTGCCACACAAGTACTTTATTATGTTAATGTAACACCTTGCATTTTACTATGTCACCTGACATCATCACATACCTATTTAAAGGACGCCCATTACCTGCTCATTCACAGCTACTCATTTCAAAATGTTGAGATTGTTTAGGAGACGGAGGAACATTCTTTTCTATGACATGCTTGATGATCAAGAGAATCATATAGGGCAAGGGAGGGACACACCGAGGGACAGTGACAGGGACAGTCACGCGGATACGACAGGGACAGGGAGAGGGACAGGCCGAGGGACAGGGAGAGGGACAGGAGATCAGAGGAGAAGACAGAGGAGACAAGTTGTGCCTCGTCCGCGTCTGTACAGGGAGAGAACCCTGTTAGATGGGATGAGTGAGGAGGAGATTGTAAGTCGCTATCGTTTGAGTTCAGCAGCAATCTTATCTCTTTATCAGGAGATAAGGGGAGATTTAGATTTTTTCACAGCCAGAGGTCGTGCAGTCCCTGGGCTTGTTAAAATTCTGTGCTCATTACATTATCTTGCTTCCGCGTCATACCAGACAACTGTGGGTATAGTGGGCGGGGTCTCGCAATCTACATTCTCGCGGGCCTTGACCCAGTTTCTCTATGCACTCAATAGACGCGCTAGGAATTATATTCATTTTCCAACAGAGGCGACAGAGTGGCTGGAAGTCAGGACTGGCTTTTATAATATAGCAGGGATACCATGTGTGCTGGGTGCAATCGATTGCACACATGTTGCTTTGATTGCACCTAGTCAGAGTGAGCATGTGTACCGCAATCGTAAGCACTACCATTCACTCAATGTACAGGTGGTATGTGATGCGACGATGAGGATAATGCATGTGGTACCCAAATTCCCTGGTTCCAGTCACGATTCCTCTATCCTGAGGAACTCTTCAGTCTTCCATGCGTTCGAAGAGGGACATTTTGAACATGGTTGGCTGCTGGGTGAGTACACATTTACATGTTATAACACAAAACACATTTTTATTTAGGAATGTTGGCATTGTACAATTTGATCACTAATGTCAGCTTATGTGTGCTCCATTCATTATAGGTGACTCAGGATACGGAATTAGGCCGTGGCTCTTGACTCCGGTGCTAAACCCTCAAACTGAAGCAGAGGAGAGGTACAATGCTGCCCATATATCTACAAGATCTGTTATAGAGAGGACATTTGGCCTACTCAAGACCAGATTTAGGTGTCTGGACAGAACTGGTGGGGCTCTTCTATACAAGCCTCAAAAAGTGTCTAATATTATACTTGCCTGTTGCATTTTGCACAATGTTGCACTCAGGCACAATGTACAATCAGACCTAGCTGAGCCTTTGGTAGACGAGCATCCAACCCATGTAGCTGCTGAAAATGAACAAACAGCCAGTGGTGGCCAGACACGTCAGAATCTCATCAATTCATTTTTTTCTTGTAAGTAAAAAAATATATGTTCCAAGTTCTACTTTTATACTTACATTATGTTATCTTAACAATAATGTTTTTTTATATACCCTTCTGGTAGGACACAGATGAATATGGGTTGCACACCTTTCTTTTCTCTGCTGTGTGCACAAAGGGATGTGGCACCGGTATGTTATTGTTGCACAGGTTATATAATCCCTCTTCAATTGTACTTTAGTTGTGTGTATGTGAATACAACTGGGGTAACAAAGCACTAATATTTTAGCATTGTGTTGTTCCTTATGCTAAGACAATACACATATTATGCCCATACTCATTCATGCTTCTAGTATGCTTACATACAATGTTATTGGTGCAGTGTAACATGTACATCCATATGATGTGTACACCAGGCTCATTTACATTTTGAATGTCATTAAATATACATGGTGTTGCACATTTAACACCAAATACACACTTTGCTGTGTTGCTTACGGTACTGAAGATGGCATGTCAATGTTTGCTATTTATATATTGTTCCTTTGCATTATAGGTATATCTCCAGTATGACTGATCATGGTATGTATATTTGCTGACATCTATCATAAGATGTGCCTACCTCAATCTTCCTATAATTATTTGAAGTAAAAACCCAACATATTGGTTTAAACACAAATGTAACATATATGTACTTTCTGTATCATGTATATGCATTTAGCTACTCTTGAGCTTTCATGTGCATTGTATTAGAAAATGATTACTCCCATTTCATCACATTTTATGTATGTTTCCTTATAAATTCCATTAATGTAATATAGAGGTGTTTGGAGACAAGGGGATAACTGTACTTATTTGTTTACTTACGGGAGCTCATTCATCACGGATGAAATTGACTGATCATAACACTCCATGCATGAATGCCTGTAATCACAACAATGCGTACTACATCTTATATTTAGCAATGTAGGTGTTTTTTAATGCTAGGAATTAATAGTCAACATTAATTTAAATTTGTGACATGTGTATGTATAAGTCACACGTGTGTGGATGTGTCCTACATGTACCAAGTGTAAAACTGTTAACAGAAAACACAATTTTGTTGCAAATGTTACTGTCATTTAGCATTTCTAATTTACCTATATGACAATGTTGGTAATATTTTTGCAATATAAATCACGTCACTTCATCATTATCATGATGATAATTATCAAGTATTCTCACAATTGTAACGTCAATCACGTGCACATTAGCATAGACACACTTTTTAAGACAACTGTTTGTGTCTGTATCAATTTGTGTAGGATCCATGTATAACACCGACAAATGATAACACCAGCTTTATTATGGTAGCTTATATCATCATATTGACTATACTATGTATTTTTAGAGCGTTTAATAAACACAGTAAACTATAGTTAGTTAGGTTAATGAAATATACACAGAAACGTACTTCATTACATGATGTTGATGTCATATTCAGAACATCATGCATTGTAGGGGACCACAACATCTGGCCAATAACATTAATTGCTACAGTCCCAAACCATTTTATCAACATACCCATGTAACAAGAGATTTTTAACAATAAAGGGCTAGTTGGTTGTAAGTGTCCTTTACATTGGGAGAAGGAGTGGCTCAGTGAGTAAAGACACACACTGGCACTGAGAGTTTGAAGCAGGGGAGTCTGGTTCAATTCCCGGTGTCGGCTCCTTGTGACCTTGGGCAAGTCACTTTATCTCCCTGTGCCTCAGGCGGCAAAAAATAAATTGTAAGTTCCACGGGCCAGGGACCTCAGCCTGAAAAATGTGTCTGTAAAGCGCTGTGTACAACTAGCAGCGCTATACATGAACATGCTCATATTATAATTATTCTTATTATTCTTATTATTATTGTTACATAGTTTCGACAGTCATACGTTCCATTACACAATAGAATACACAAATGTGTTAGCAGAGTGGGAATGGTTGTTATATATAAAACACACCATGCCATAAAATGATAGTAGTCATTAAAGAACACTCAATAAAAATTCATGAGGCACTATTTTGCAACATCATTATGTTAATTAAGTGCTTATGCAATATAGGCATAAGGGTATCACATTTTAAATTGTTTGTTAATAAGCGCTGCAAGCAATATAAAATTAGTTCCATATGTAGTATAGTAGTCGGTGGCTCCTCCTCACAATCATCTCATATAAAGGTAGACTCTTCAGAAATCATACATTGATCTGATTGTATCTTCCCCGACATCTCTGAAATACAGCAAACACATGATGGTCAAAGATGGCACCTTACTATATATGTATCCGTGACAACGCATTACACAGCTCTATATGATTGTGTACATACACACGTCACTCACTTATATGTTAGAACTACAAGTGTACATCAGTATGTAATGTTTCTTTAAATTTGTAGCAGGCATAACTATGTATATGATGTGAACGTTGCCTGTATACTGAAAAATGTGCGCGCACATCATAGTGTGCGCACGCACTTCACGCTTGGCTGCACTAACTGTTTGCGCATGCGCAAAACAAAGCGTACGTTGTGCGTTCAATACATCTTGAAAATATCATTAAACATAAAATCTTTATTTCAAATACAATGAATACGAAACTACATTCGTTCTAAACGAGTACATCTGTATTCTTTTTAAACAGACGTGTTTGGACAGAAAGGACGGCCGATAACACAATGCGCAAATGCAATACGTGTGACGTCATGTTAAACCAGCGTGAAACGCACGCTAACACTCCTCCCACTCAATTAACATTCGGCTAACGCCCAGTTGACGCCTACAAACACTGAGCCGCACACATGACACACTGCAGTTACCGTTACTATAACAAAACATGACAGCCAATAGGCTTTGAGGCGCGCATGTCGCTTGGGGGCGGGACTTACATCCGTAATCCTTTTTAAGGACGCCTTGGGCCATGACAAGGGTCCCACGTCATATGTGGTGGACCCGCTTTTAAATGTTGTAGATGTAGCATGATAACAAAACAGGTATGTGTTAGAGTTATGGTAAAATGTTGCTAATATGTTTAAAGTGATAGGAAAGTACGTATATTTATTCCGTCAGCAATGTGTACTACTCTTTCAGGTTCTACTATATTGTATTCGGAAACAATTTGTTTGTGATCGCTACATGTTATGCAGTCTGCAATGTTACGCTGTATCCACGCATTGAAAGGGAAAATGGTGGTTAGAAAAAAAAAATAAATTTAACTCATACTTTAAAAGAGTCAACTCATAACGGTTGTTATATTTACCATTCTTCTAGAATTAACTCTTCGTCTGGCTGCAACTGGTCGCTCCAGAAATGCAAGGCTTTTTCATCCACGCTTGACCCACCCGCTGAATCCAGTATGACACACATCTCCTCCATGAAGCGCTCATAGGAATCGCCACTGCTTTCTTCAAACAATTGGTCGGGAGGTAGGTTCATTTCTTCGGGTACCCATTCCAATGCATTTTCAGCTGAAAGGCTTGGTACATAATCATAGTAGTTTTGTTGTTGTACAATGTGGGTTTCAGGAATGGAGGGTGCAGATATTGCAGCAGGTATCGATTCACACGGAACAGTAGTAGCGGATCCATTGCTATTGGCATTAGGAATAAATATGCCTTTAACCACAATATACACTGGCGACATACTTTATTCGAGCTCGGCTAGTCCCACGAATTCGGGTATACCCGGGTGTATTGAGGTTTGTGACTGTTTTCTGCCCGAGTGCATTGGGTTATTTTCCAGGCAGGGATTGAAGCATTTTATTCCCGATGGCTGCAATACTGCACAGTATATATATATACTGCATTACAATTCATGAATTTATGCCATCTGGTAGACACGCGAAGCATTGCAGCCTATTAAATCCTAATCATTTTCATTTAACAGATCAGCCGCCCATCAGCCAGGCATGAACCCAGGCTGGGAAGGCAAACGCAACGGGGCTTGTCAGAGGTGAGGAGCGGCGCATTCCAGGTATCTGCCAGGTACATACTGGGTATTTGCTCGAATAAAGTGTGTCGGTGCAGTATGTGCCTTCTTTCACGGTGAAATGTTTTTCTTTGGCAATCTTCCAGAAACCATAGTTGTGTTCTAGCTTATCCTGCACACGTTCAAAAAAGTCATTAGTTGATAAAGTGAATCTTATTGA
Source organism: Ascaphus truei (assembly GCF_040206685.1). Classification (NCBI taxonomy): domain Eukaryota; kingdom Metazoa; phylum Chordata; class Amphibia; order Anura; family Ascaphidae; genus Ascaphus; species Ascaphus truei. The sequence goes on along the minus strand of NC_134486.1, from coordinate 97,305,279 downwards.
GGAATTAAAATTGCGCGCATGCCGACGGTCTTGGTAATAAGGATATTTTGCTCGAATCAAATCATAGATTTGGCGTGTGCTCGCTTGGTGTCCGCAAGTTCTCAAAATAGCTTCTGACACCATGTATTTATACCCTAAATTCGGATTCATAATTTTCACGAATTCATCAGCCATTGCAGATTAGCACAAAAGATGTGTGCAGGTATCTGTTCTTTGCTCATCAAAATGAAACTGCTCAATGGCTAACAAATTGCTGTGTTTCCTTTTCAAGGTCAACAAAAGTATAAACTGTAACTCCTTATTTCAAACGCCAATTGGATTTGTAGTTTTAATTGCTTGAACATTTGTGGTTTGTGATAGCCGCATGTGGGACAAACATGTATCCTTTTTTTATCTCGTTTCTGAAAACATTACTACACTTTTAATTCAGTAACATTGAGTTTTCTTGAAAAATAACAAAGAGCACTGTGTGAAAATAGTGCTTAGACAGCCATATCAGTAAATACACACACCTGCAAAATGAAATGTTTTTTTCCCACATACATTTCTGTGTGTATTTGAAAGTCTGGTTAACTCCCTGTCTGCATGAGTTTAAATACGTGTGTATCTATATATATATATAAATATATCTCTCTCATAAATATATATATATATATAAAGTGTATATTGTACTATATGTATATTGTGTGTGTGTATGTGTATGTGTATATATATATATATATATATATATATATATATATATATATAAAATTATTATTTTTTTTTTTTTTTAAATATTGCAGGAGTACACACAACATATTGATGGCAGTAAGTAGGCCTTGTATAAAACCTATTTAAATGGTGATAAACATGAGTGAATTAAGTAATAAACATTTGTTTGCGCCCAATAATGTTAGAGGCTCACACTTAGTATAGTTCTCAAACATTAGGCCTGTATTATTTAAATACTGTGTTTTCACAAGGAAGCATGAAGTGTATGTTTTTTGTAAATACATCTATACCAGTTTAGATAGTACTATATATACATACACACACACACACACACACACACACACACACACACAGTGTGTGTGTGTGTGTGTGTGTGTGTGTGCATATATGCATACATACTACATATATATTAGTATAAATTCAGAGATGTTCTTGAAACAAGAACACATAAATGATTAAAGGACAACATTACAATGGCCAGCAAAGGTAAGTAATATTTAACACAAAATCCTGCTGTACACGTACAAGAAAGATGTTTGCAGTTAAATAGGTGCTTTTATAATTGCATGTGAATAATATGCACATGCAATGATTACATCAAGGTACACACCCAAATGCAATGTTTGCCTGCAAAGTCAATGGCAGCTTCTCTAAACTTAGCAACTGGCTCCTGGTGGACCATTACTGAACAGACGATTAAAACATAAATATTTATAACACTATTCATTAATTAGGAGTGTTAACATTTCCAAAACTTCACGTGTACAAGAACATATTTGAAAGTTTGGGAACAACACAGTCTTCAGCATACATACAATATTAATTAGATAATCTGAAGTCAACAAAACAAGGCCAAAGACATATTTTGTGAATTATAAAATTTATTTTTTTTGTTCCTTTTGAGACCGAGTAACAGGCCTGCTTGTTGTCTCTTGAATTTTCCTTTTTCGTTTGCCACCAACTTTAGCCACAACAGAGCCACTTTGAGTGGCCTCTGGCACTTCTCGGGCAGGGCTTGTGGCCAGTGACTCACCTACAGGGCTTTTGGGCAGTGATTCACCTACAGGGCTTTTGGGCAGTGATTCACCTACAGGGCTTTTGGGCAGTGATTCACCTACAGGGCTTTTGGGCAGTGATTCACCTACAGGGCTTTTGGGCAGTGATTCGCCTACAGGGCTTTTGGGCAGTGATTCACCTACAGGGCTTTTGGGCAGTGATTCACCTACAGGGCTTTTGGGCAGTGATTCACCTACAGGGCTTTTGGGCAGTGATTCACCTACAGGGCTTTTGGCCAGTGATTCACCTACAGGGCTTTTGGGCAGTGATTCACCTACAGGGCTTGTGGCCAGTGACTCACCGACAGGGCTTGTGCCCACTGACACATGTGAGCAAGTTGGTAGACACTGCACAAGTGATGGTTGGTCTGTTTCATGTGTGTCTTTTGTTGTTTTTGACAAAAACTGGTCAGTAGTAACTGCTTGTGTTTTGTTTTTGTGGCCTCCTTTGTAGGTGTCAGCTGCTGATTTTGTACAGATGGCAGCGGTAGGATGTCGTCAGGAACCTGCACAGCAATGTCTGCTACTTGACCGGTAACATTCGGACCTGGTGAATGAAGATCAGAAGCATGTGGTGAAAACTGACCAGCATGAACAGATCCTGCCTGTGAGCTGTTCAAGTTGAATTGTGGTACATTAATCATTCTCAAGTAATTAGCTTGTGTTTGCTGAACAACTAATGCTTCGAATGAGGTGTTGATTTTTTGCAACTGTTTCGGCACTTCAATGAAGACTCTGTGGAGATGTGCCAATTGTGAAACTGTTTCTTCCTGCAGTGCAATCATCCTTTCCAGCACTGTCATCAGGTCAGAATGGCGACGATTTTCTGCTTCCACAATTTTTCCCTCAGAAGCTACAATTGCATCGTATGTCGTATTTGCTGGACGATTTGGCGGTAAAACAGTTTCAATTGGAACGTCTTCATGGTCACTTGCTTGTATTTGTGTGTCTATGGCGGCGGCATCATCATCATCATCATCATAATCCTCTTCATCATGTTCTACAAATAAATGTACACATTATTAAATGGCATGTTAATCTCTGCTGTGTTACTATGTAATTCTACTGTGTCATAAGTAACAACTAACATGTTTCCATACGTTTTATAACCTCACATTAAAAACTACCTTGACTTAAGAATAATGTTTGGACTCATTATGAAATATGAATGAATGAAAACTTGCTCTAAACTCACAACTCCTACATGATAGTTAACATCAGTAACACAATACATGTTGCCTTACACTTCATTTTCACATACACTAAGTAATCCTATTTAAAGAAGATGTGCAAAACAAATAATGAACATGACAACATAACATATAGAAGAGCACATATTATATGGCCACCAACTGATACACTCACCTTCTAGGTGTGTTGAGCTGGCTGACCCAGGTGAAGACACTTGTTCCGTCTCAGGTGACACATGTCCTCCAGGGGCAACTATATTTAACAATAACATTAGTTTTACAATTACATGTGTAAATATTGAACAAACAGTTATTGTATGTTCTGTATTTATGAGTACCTAACAGCATCAGTTCCTTTACCCAAAATGTGTGTGTGAAAGTGAACATAAATAGTTGTAATAACAATGTACATGCCTGTGTACTTAGAACTTTTGAGTTCCCTAACATACAACATACTATGGTTCTGCAGTAATGCGTGAGGAAAAATAGATTAAATTAGTACATAAAAATCATATGTTGTGTAGTCATATCAGTATCATAATGTACATAACTATCATGAGATGACCATTCACAATGGTTATCATGAAGGTGGTCATATTGCAAAAAGTGTTGTTTTTGGTAGAGGATATGTGTGGTACATTAATATAAGATGTGGCACACCTGAATGTGGCTGTGACTCAACAAGACAAGACATGCAGTGTGTGATAATATGTCGTTGATAGTAGTTCAACTATAGATATGAGTGAACTAATGTGGGACGTACGCTTTGATAAGTAATGAGTTGTTGGGGCATTTAGTAGCTAAAGTGAAGCTTTCAAATGAGTGTGATTAACTTCAGTTGTGCTAGTCAGGTTGTAAGAACGGTATTCCCTTCCCCAAAAAGCCTAATCAGCCACACCTTTCAATTACTTGAAACAGGTGAAAATGGTGTGAACTAAGTTGACCCTAAAATGAGGCTGTAATTAGTGTGTGTGCTGAACCCCACCCCCTCTGTTGAAGTGTATGCTGTGATGAGATATTAATTGCAGCTGCTTTAACACAATGGTAGATGAGCTAAATAGTCGTGTGCAGTTTTTAAGTTATGAAAACAATGACATAACATATGATACGTGTGCCTCATTATGCTGTCTGTATATGACTTAAATCAAAAATGGACCTTTTCATTAACAACTATAGATGTGTTAGTGCAAGTGATGTTTGTAGGCCGTTGCATGCAATATATTTGATGCATGCTTAAAATAGGCAGTAATGTCATGTTTGTCGGAGTAAAATAAATAAAATACACTATAATATTATACATATTTATGTTCTGTACCTGTAGCTAGTAATAATTTCTCATTAACATGTGTTACACATGTGTACTACCCTGTTGTTCCCCATCTTTGCCCACCATCAATTGATTCCACTGCAGCAATGCATTTTGGGAATTCACATGTAAATGAGCACGCAATGGCACGTGCTATATTAGTTACTGCTTTTAGTAGGACTACAACATATATGTCTATTTTGAGATATATATATATACAGAATCAGACATATACATATATTGATGCAGGTATGCTTATATTGTGAAGACAGTATAAAAAGCAGTGTAAATATGCAAAATAACTGTAAGCAACGACACGCCTAGTACATTAATATTTCTCACCTGGTGGAAATTGTGAGGGATAAATTCCAATATCCCGGTCACCAGGTAAGCCTTCCACGACGACGGGAAGTAATTTTGCCCGAAGCAGCTCCTCCAATGGACTTAATATGAGACGTTGTGGTGTCGGCCCACCTCCAGTGCCAGTAGCATGCACGCGTTGGTGTTGTATTTTCTTTTTCAATTTGGACCTAATATCATCAAATCTCTTGTGACAATTCCGCTTGTCCCTCACATGATTCCCACACGCATTGACACCAATGACTATTGTGTCCCACATTTCTTTTCTGCTTGCTGAACTTGTCCGCCCTTGAAAAACATATAAAATATATGAGGTAAATTAATAATAATAGAAGCACCAGTTTCCTACACTGCTAGCTGTTCCAAGAGATAGCAAACATGCTGTTTTAGGTGTAATATGTGAAGCACATGAGCATTCACTACTAAACCTATACATGTAAGCAAGCTTGCATTCATATTGTATGCAGTTATGGCAAATTGACCGCCTGTGTTTAGTTGTCCTTGTAACGCATGATAAAAAGCTGTGTTTCCAGACTAATTAACATAGAAAGATATTGTGAACCCATATTTGCATATGAACAAAACTCAGATGACCTAGGATCACATGTATTTGATTAATAAATGTAAAGGTACACTTACCTAGTAAATGTCCATATATACTGTCATAGTGCTCCAGAATCCCAGTGACAAGAGCTCTATTTTCCTGGTCATTGAAGCAAGGATTACGTGGCTTCTCCACACGTTTCTTCCGAGCAGGTTTAGGGTCAGAGCTTGGCTGGTGCTGACTGGACTCTCCTTCTTCCAATGGAAGAGCCTCCAAAAGCTGCCCACCAGCAAGCACGCCACCACCATCCACCCCATCAGCAACTGCGCCACCAGCAGCACTCCCAGCACCAGCACTCCCACTCCTAGCACCAGCACTCCCACTCCTAGCACCAGCACTCACACTCCTAGCACCAGCACTCACACTCCTAGCACCAGCACTCCCAGCACCAGCACTCCCACTCCCAGCACCAGCACTCCCACTCCCAGCACCAGCACTCCCACTCCCAGCAACAGCACTCCACATATAAAACAAGACAAAGATGTAAACAAAACAACAATGGACAAAGCTCACCCAATACACAACAAGTCTCTCAGTCAATATGCAAATCTTCAAACAGCCAGCTCTGTGCGTCTCTCTCTCTCTCACTCCCAACAACACAGAGAATGATTAGCAGTACACGTTGCCTTTAAATATGGCGCGCAATCCAATACATGCTTGTTTCGCCTGATTCAGCAAGATTTGTGATTGGGCAACCTAACAGCACCCCGCCACGCACGCCGATACACCTGTGTGTGATCGGCTAATCATCGTGAGAGTGGGCGGATTTGTTTTCGGCTTGATTTTGAATGTATTCGGCACTTACTGCATACGGAGAGGAAAAATCGCCAATAACATGACTAATCGGTAAGATTGCCGATTTCACATAATCGACGCTTACTGCATGAGGCCCTATGAGGCTATGAGACTCATCAAGAAAATGCTTGATAAGTTAGTTATCGAACCTACTAGAATAATCTAGTAGGTTTGATAACTAACTCATCAAGCATTTTGAGCACTTTTTGAACGAGTTGGTATAGGTAGCTATTCAGAAAGCTTCGATAACTTGCCAAACTCGCTCACGATGCTTCTTCCCGATCGGTAGCTCTCCCGCTCAGACAAGCCGTGCAGGAGCTCCAAAAATACTGACCAAGGAGACGCGAGCTTCCCCCCCCCTTCCCAATACCCATCTACCTAAACCATACATATAAACGAGAGGACACCGTTTTGGAGGTAAAACGGCCGCGGCTTATTTATTAATAACAACTGGGGATAGCGTACCACCTATCCTCACTAGAATGCTCAGGGCTGAACAACGCAAAGGGGGCACCCGGAAGTACTTCCCGATGACCTGCCCCCTTGGTTCAACACCATGCTTTACCAGCCCCGAGCCCCATCTGGCGGGACAAGCACCTACCCCGCCCCCCGCAACTGCAGCCGCGACAAAGCTATTGGTCCACTGACCCCTCCATCAATATTTTCTTCCTTGTTTTCAAAAAGATTAACTTAAATATCTGCAAAAATAAAGAAATGTTAACATTGAAATAAAATTACCCGAAATAACTTAACTAATAGGGATTTAACCTCTGCAACACCAAGGAACAAGTGACAGTTGCTTGTTCCTTGGTTCTAATTTAAAACTAACGGCCACCCTGATCGCTCACGCGACCATCATGACAGTTAGGGGGAGGGGCCGCACACTCGGTCAGTGGCTGTTGCCACCCATGCCGGCTAGGTGAGCCCTATCAAACTTGCATTTCTTGAGATATCAAGCTATTCAGGTAGCTTCGATAAGCACATCACGGCTGCAACTCGTAAGCAAATCTCAGTTCTCATCTCGCCATCTCAAGGATGGCGAGATGGGATCCGCAATGTGACTTACAAGAACATTTTTATTTTTACTGCATCGGATTGATGATGGGAGTTTCCAGAGCTGACCCGCATTAAAAGCAGCACCAGAGACTCACTGCTTCAATCCTATGTGATACAAATACAGGCAGCTTACTTACCTTACAGATTAACCGCTAAGGTAATGAAGAGTTTAAATACCAGTGCCCGGTTTATTGGGGGTAAAAGCAGTATATGAAGGTTATATTTGGCCTGTGGTGGGGGTTTCTGCCTACCTGTAGGGTTGCGGGAGGAGTTAACCCCTCCATTACCTTAGCAGTTACCGCTAAGGTAATGAAGTGGTTAACCCCTCCTGCTACCACCCAGTAGGCATAAACACCGACCATGGGCCAAATACCACCTTCACCTATCCCCTCTACCCTCCAATAAATATTAAAACATAACACTATCCAATAAACCCATTGATTTCCTGTGTGGTTACCTATGCCCTCAATGGGAGCAAAGATAACCCCAATGGCAATGAATGTGAACCCTTCTACCCATCCCCTCTATCCCCAACACCCCCTAACATATACAGTGCAATAAGCGGCAAAATCCCTATTATCCAGATCTGGAAAATAGCTCATTTGCCCATAAAAAATAAAACATTATCCAGCCAGCACAAAGTAAATTAAAGTTCTACTTACCCCTGCCATGATGAAGGCCAACCTCATCTTCCTCGTCCTCCATGGGCAGCAACATTAAAATAAAAAAACAAACTAATGACCACCAACCCCTTAATCATCCTAGCGGTTAGTAACCGCTATAGTAATTAATATGTTAACCCCCCTCCCCCGCTACCCACCCGGGAGGCTTAACCACTTTCCCAAGGGCAACTACCCCCATCCCCTCTACCCATTGATTGTCACGATGGTAAACCATGCCCCCAATATGGGCAAGGATTGCTACAATGGAAACGAGTGGGCAGGCTAAAAAAAGAGCCACAAAATAAAACACATTACAATTAAATAAAAACAAGCATTTCACAATAAAACCATTGATTGTGACTGTGGTAAACCATGCCCACAATATGGACATGGATTGCCACAATGACAATAAATGGGCTACCTAAAAAAATCACCAAAAATACAATACATAACAATTAAATAAAAACAAGCATTTGCCAAAAAATGCATTGCTTGTCACTGTGCTTATCTATACCCAGAAAGGGGCATAGATAAACACATTGGCAGTAAATGGACAACCTAAGAAAAAAATGCAATTAAATTAAAGCCAATCAATGTGTTTCTTACCATTGCTGTTTTTACCCTCTGAATCTTACTCAGGCACCAACTCTTGACCTAGGAATAGCGTTGCTCCATGCTAGCGTTGGTACTGTGAAGACTCCCTCTTGCAGCCTTCAGTCTGGGGGGGGGGGAGGATTCCACGCGTCCCCTACAAAAGTGACCTCCCACGAGGGGGGCTCACAGACAGAAGAAAACAAAGGCAGACAGGCGCACTGAGGGGTGTAAACGATTAATGATCTAAGACAGTGGGTAACCATCCACTGATACAGAGTTAAAACAGCAATGAATCTAAACAGTTAAGCTAAAAACGGGACTGGTAATGGATCAAAATAGTGGATGTGGGGTAGGGGGTGACCAAGGTAATCTAGCTAAGCACTACAGAGAGGGTCCGGACCAATCTGAGTACTTACCCTACTAGAGACAAGGAGACCCGCTTCCACCAGCTGCAAATACTCCACAGGAACTTCCACCACGTGACCTCTACGCGTTTCGCACGTAGTGCTTCGTCAGGAGACGGAGTTACAGGCCCCGGTATCTCCCTGCATTGTTTAAATGCCCCGTGTCACATGACCAGGACATTTAAACACACAGGAGATACTGGCACCCCATACTTGGGCCTGTAACTCAGGAAGCATGGGGTCTCCAAGGCTGAAATGAATTTGGTTCAACTCCAGAGACCCCTTGCTACAATACTCTGTTATTAAAATGTATATAAAAACAGTGCGAACAACTATAAGAGCTGTGCAGGGAGATGCAGCTCTCTTTGTGCAGGGAGATCGCTTGTAAGAGCTGTGCAGGGAGATGCAGTTCTCTCTGTGCAGGGTGATCACTGTAGCATGTGCTTTTGCATGAGTTGGCAGCTTCTGGAGGTCACAAAAGTGAATGTCAGCGGTTGCTCCATGGAGGAGCTAGGGGTTTCTCGTTGGACGAGTCAGCGTTCTATGGTGGAGCCTCCAGCTTCAGCATGCCACTGATGGCACTGAGGAATGGGGGAGGTCTCGTTCTTAATTCGTAGAGTTTCTCTAGGGTGTTGCGACCCCGCACCATTCGCCCTTCATGGCGTGCCATTTCTCTCTGCCCCTTGGTTTTGCTGGCGGTCAGCATTCGCATGAGGCAGCAAGACACGTGGCGCCGGCCCTACCTGTATATATACAAAGATAGACAGCAATTCAAGTTACTGCATCTTTAAGAATCTTCCCCAGCCAAGGATGAACATGTCACCATGAAGTAGAATGACTCAGGAATGGAGTGAGATAGATATACAGGAGCTGCAGCATGGTTGTTGTCTGTTTGAACACAAGTTAAACTGCAAGTATAAATAGTTCTAAAGTAAATCGATAAAACATCACTATAATTAATATTCTTTATGGCATGATTATATATCTGTAACCCTGTTTCCCCCCCCCCCCAGTCTCTACGGGAGTGTGAGGGATGCATGGGGGTGGGTTACAGGTGTGGTGGTACGTACCTGTGAGGAACAGTAGGGCCTGAGCTTCCCGCGATGTTGTGGGGGAGCCAGGACCGGGCTTCTGGGGTGGTAGCCCCCATATTATCTCAGTGGTGCAGCGCCTCCATCTTCTATACTCCCAGGGTAATGGGATAGGACCGGTATAGAAGAACCCCTTAGGTCCCAGGGTTATACTCTCCAAATCACACACAGTCTTTACGGGTACAGAACAGTCTCTTTATTTGACAGAGCAACGATATCCCAACGACAAGGCTTCCAGCAGCCACAATACAATCGCTGGTATGAGGTACCACCCGCTCAACTCCCACGCCTTCCTCCTCTCCTTCCCTCCAAGTCACTCGGCTGACAGGATGGTCTGAGCTAGGGCTGCAATACCCTGTGGCCCACCCCCGAGGTTAGCCTTGAGGTGGGTCTTGTATTCTCTCCCCATCACCCCTGGCAGCGGGGTGAGGGCATTGGCACACCAGTCTTATGATTCTATCAGCTCTACTTACAGACGCTGATCGGTTTTGGTTCCTCTCGCTCCCAACCGGCATGCTGTGCCGGGGAGCCCGTAGCCTTCCGATACTCCTTGGAACGTTCCACAGGACTCGTGGCTTACGGCCTAATACTCAGCAGCTGTAGACCCTTGGTCTCTCTGCTCGCTCAGACTTCATTAAAGGACCATCAGTCGGAAAGGAACATGGCACACTGCAAGCACGAAGATCAACAACTAATCACTCCCTGGAGTGGGCTGCTAGATATAGAGCTAGCCACTCCCCTCCTGGTGTCAGCAGAACCTCCCCTCTTGCTCACGCCTGCAGCAGAGTCCAGGCCTGCGTCTACCATTCAGGTTAGGGCTATGAAGGGGGAAAACCCATAATGAATACTGGCGCCTGATCTTAACAGGACTTACCGCAGTAGAAGGAAGATAGGTATAGCCTGAGCTGTTTACAGGGGGCTACACTCTCCCTATGGTGGAATCCAGTGGTCTCCACTTGGACCTATCTTTAGCAGTACCATCCTGCGGCGAACCACCTAGGAAACAGCACACATAACCATATAATACATGCATAATGAGGTCGAAATTGTACATACAATCCGGGTACTCCCAATATGGAGAACCCTACAGATTGTGCCTTGGATCAGGCTTCCTTATCCGTTGTCCATTATGATCAGTGACCGTCACCGCGAACGACTGAACCGGCCCATGCTCAGGCCTGTATGTGACATCGTGCATGTAAATACACCTGCCGATGCCCCATATACGCACTAGCTCACTAATCTTATCTTCATTGTGATACCCCGCCCGACCGTACTTGGTCCGTAGGTACTCTTGAACTGCCTCCCTAAGCCAACTGTCTCGGTTATCCTCAACCTCTCGCATGATGGGCTCCGGCACGTAGGGATACTCATAACCGTGTGACTGACGGTATCTAGCGACTATGGCTCGGTCAGCTCGGCTTAGCTTGGTAAGTGTGCGGTGTCCTGCCGTGCTTGGCAGTACCCAAAACAATGGCTCCTCGGGGGCTACGTCGTCATACAATATACTGGGACCTTGAGGTACAATACGTTTCTGTTCTATCTCCCTCAAGTGGTGATCCAACTCATCCCCCATCTCCTGTGGAGTGAAAGAACCAGCCGCCCACCAATGGTCTACCACATCGTTCTTAATCAATAAGAATCGCATACGATCCATCCCTTCGTGGTAAACAAAGGCGCCCACCATTTATCGCGGTGTTCGTAAGCAGCGGCCTGACTAGTGCGCTCTGCATCAGAATCTACCTGTGATGATACACCGGACGTAGCCGCATCAGTAGATCGCGAGCAATCTCTCCTTCCCTTGGCATTTATGTACCGGGTAGGATTCATTTTATGCACCACGGGTTGGGAAGACCCAGCCTCGACTGGAGTAGGTGACCCACGGGCTTTCCCGCTAGCTGTAGGACAAAACGGTATAGGGTTAGACACAGGTATTACACTTGAATACGGTATCTCCACTTCAGATCCCTCATCACTCAGTTCCCAATCCCGCAAGTCCTTGGAGTATTTGGGGTTTTTACATAATTTATCCCTGGTAGGTCCCAGTGGCACCACTCATGACGGGGCAGGGGCAGTGGTCGGGGCAGGGGGGCTAAGGGTCGCGGTAGGAGAAACGTCCAGGACATTGTCCCGCAAACGGGTAACACCCCGCCCAATGAACTTTTTCTTAGCGGCACTCCCCCTCAGGCTTTGGGTCTCTCGGGAGGGGCCTCGACTCTGTAGAATAGCCCGGTCTATGGCAAAGTCTCTCTGTTGCAAGGAGAACATTCCCTCAGGACTGGTCTTTCGTGCAGTGGAACCGGAGCTGATGTTATCCGAATCACCTGCAGAGCTCCCATCCGCCCCGGGGTCACGCACCGGCCGTGCGTCGAGGACCGGCAGCGGCGGCGGTGACACCTCCGGTACACGATCGAACAAGTAGGCCTCAAGCCTCTCTTTTTCGTTCACCGTGAGGGAGGTCGGTGCCTGGCGGGAGTAAGGGGGTGGTGGGGTCTCCTTACCACTCCACTGCTTTTTGACGACATCTGGTTTCGCTAGGATCGTCTCGGTCTCCGTTGTACTGGGAGTCACCACGGCCGCACCAGTGTTCGCCGTCGGATGGTCCCCGGACTTGTCTGTTCTCTTTTTATGCCTTTGGGGTGGTTCGCCGGTAGGCGCATCGCCACCGAAGTTACACCCATCTCTTCCTCCTCCGAAGAAATTACGATCGGTTCCTCTGCTGGGGTGTCACCTGGTTCTTCAGCGGTACAACCAGTGGATATGGGTACAAAATGTCCTTGTTTGTGTACCTCCACTGCGGTCGCGCTTGTCTGGGTGGCCAGCTTGCTTAGTTCAATAACTAGCTGAGCCTTGGTTCCTCCCGATATGGTATACCGGGGACCCAGAGCAATCTTTTCTTGGTTGTCCGCCAACTCCGTCAAAGTTCCTGGAGAGGCACCCCGTGGCATGCCGAACAAATCCCGCGGCTCGGTTGGCCACAAGTAAAACGTACCACACTTGGCACATCTGGCCTTGGTACTCGGTACTGCGCCGGGCAGTCCGCAGCGCACACCAGCACCGAACATATTCATGCTCTGCTACGGCCACGACCAGTAGGCCTCCAGGTACTTGGTGGATGGAGGTGCTTATTTCTGACATAATTCGTTCAGAGGGAAAACAACACGTGTCCAGCTCCTTGCTCCTTGAATGTCAGACAAAAGTTACGCTCCTCGCTCAGGTCTCCGGTCCCTCCCTTCGCGGGGTAGGACTTTCCTGATTGGCTCTGGTGGAATCCAGAGGCGGGGTCGTTTCCTTGTCAGCATGACGTGGCCGTTCAGCTTTCGCGCCACTCAGCTCCTCCTGCAAGCAATCTGGGTTTGGTGCCAGACTCCTGCACATTTCCCGCCACAACTGTCTCAGAGTCCTTTTTCAAATCTCACGTGCTTGCTCCAGGTTCGGCGGGAACCGCCATTTTAGCTCGCCTCTCCGCGGAGCACATGTAGGGATGGCCACCATCTTGGATTCTCCCAGCAAATGTGCCTGTTCCCTACTCTCCATGTCTAACGGGTATCTCGTACCTAGACCATGTCTTCCCTCCAAAAGTGAACTCTGCATCTTCATACTATATGTGACCCACTAAATTGAGGTGGCTGGTACCCCAGGCTCAACGGAACTCCTCTCCTCCTCTTCTATGCACTGTACTCCCCAGGTCTACTTGCAAGTGCTCGGTGGTGCGGGTGATAGCTAAGATACCTCTTGTCTAGGTATGGGCGTCTCCTGCTTTTGGGCGCTATAGCGGGCCCTGGGCTATGGCCCCTGGTCTGGTTAACAGGCTGACCCCCCCAGTGACTCACGCTACCCACCTCAAGGGACTTGCTCAGCTCCAACTATCCACCCCACCGTAACGCAGCCCTGGGCCATGGTCCCTGGATTGGCTACCGCTATGACCCCCCCAGTTGCCTCACGCTACCTGCTTAACTCACTTGCCGGGAGAGTGCATCTTAGTTGGTCTGTTCCGCCTCACTATAAGCCTGATAGATATTGATATCTCAGCAGCGCCTCCAAATGTAACCCTGTTTCCCCCCCCTCCCCAGTCTCTACGGGAGTGTGAGGGATGCATGGGGGTGGGTTACAGGTGTGGTGGTGCGTACCTGTGAGGAACAGGAGGGCCTGAGCTTCCCGCGATGTTGTGGAGGAGCCAGGACCGGGCTTCTGGGGTGGTAGCCTCCATATTATCTCAGTGGTGCAGTGCCTCCATCTTCTATACTCCCAGGGTAATGGGATAGGACCGGTATAGAAGAACTCCCTAGGTCCCAGGGTTATACTCTCCAAATCACACAAGTCTTTACGGGTACAGAACAGTCTCTTTATTTGACAGAGCAACGATATCCCAACGACAAGGCTTCCAGCAGCCATAATACAATCGCCGGTATGAGGTACCACCCGCTCAACTCCCACGCCTTCCACCTCTCCTTCCCTCCAAGTCACTCGGCCGACAGATTGGTCTGAGCTAGGGCTGCAATACCCTGTGGCCCACCGCTGAGGTTAGCCTCGAGGTGGGTCTTGTATTCTCTCCTCATCACCCCTGGCAGCGGGGTGAGGGCATTGGTACACCAGTCTTATGATTCTATCAGCTCTACTTACAGACGCTGATCGGTTTTGGTTCCTCTCACTCCCAACCGGCATGCTGTGCCGGGGAGCCCGTAGCCTTCCGATACTCCTCGGAACGTTCCGCAGGACTCGTGGCTTACGGCCTAATACTCAGCAGCTGTAGACCCTTGGTCTCTCTGCTCGCTCAGACTCTTCATTAAAGGACCATCAGTCGGAAAGGAACATAGCACACTGCAAGCACGAAGATCAACAACTAATCACTCCCCGGAGTGGGCTGCTAGATATAGAGCTAGCTACTCCCCTCCTGGTGTCAGCAGAACCTCCCCTCTTGCTCACGCCTGCAGCAGAGTCCAGGCCTGCGTCTACCATTCAGGTTAGGGCTATGAAGGGGGAAAACCCATAATGAATACTGGCGCCTGATCTTAACAGGACTTACCGCAGTAGAAGGAAGATAGGTATAGCCTGAGAAGTTTACAGGGGGCTACATATCATTGGAGTAACAGGGATACAATAACTGGCGACAAGGATAAACAGTAGTTTCTGTTTAATTTGCTTTTTCTTTATTGCACACAGTCAAAACAAACGTCAGATTTTCTAGCACTCATTACCCAAATTCTGCATGTTGATACTCCGAATGCTGCTGAATTATGGAAACAATGGCTTGGAGAATGTATTCATTTCACAGAAGCTATCTGGATAACTTTTGACAGTAAGGCTGGGGCCATGGTACTGCAGACCGTGCGGAGGCGTCTGCCTTAAGGCAGTGTTCGCGTCCAAGCTTTCCCACAGCCTCCGCACGCCTCTGCATGGGAGAAGGCACCATGGCCCCAGCCTAAGAAGAAAAGCATGCTAAGATTTATGAATGATATGATCACATGCCTGAGACAGAAATTAAAGAATATACCAAATGCAGAGACGTTATGACTGTCTACTTTGCTTAAAAATGCAGCTTAATACTTGCAAAATATTTTTTCAGAAGAGCATTGCAACTGTAAACAGAATTTGTTGATACATTTATTACTAGTTTGAGAACCTTAGGGAAGGACATGATATATGATCTTGAAGATGAAATCAAGCAGCAGTTATTTGCATTTGGAACACCTGGGAAATTGTGCCGCTGTGCTCTCGAGTGTGAAATGACACTGACAGAGCTAAAGGAAAATTCTAGGAGTCCTAAACTCTCAGAAATACATGCTAAATACATAGGGTGACCAGATTTACAAAAGTTAAAACCGGGACACATTAAAAAAAATATTTATAAAACAAATGACATAATCAACTGCGCTTTATGTCTCCTTTATGTCTCTCTGCACCTCTCACACAAACAGCCTATTCCCTCCCCCAACCCATCCCTCCATTCTTGTTCCCATCCCCATTCTCGTCTCATCCCAGTTCCCCCTTCCATCCCTCCATTCTCATTCCACCCTTCCCATTCTGTCTCTCTCCCCATTCTCAGTCTCTCTCTCCCCCCATTCTGTCTCTCTCTCTCCCCCATTCTCTGTGTGTGTCTCTCTCCCCCATTCTCTGTGTGTCTCTCTCTCTCTCATTCTCTGTGTGTGTCTCTCACTCCCATGCTGTCTCTCTCTCCCCATGCTTTATGTGTGTCTCTCTCCCCGATGCTGTGTGTCTCTCTCTCCCCCCATGCTGTGTGTGTCTCTCTCTCTCATGCCATGCTGTGTGTGTGTCTCTCTCTCGCCTTGCTGTGTGTGTGTCTCTCTCTCTCTCCCCATGCTGTTTCTCTCTCTCCCAATGATGTAGGTGTGTCTTTCTCTCCCCATGTTGTGTGTGTGTCTCTCTCTCTCCATGCTGTGTGTGTCTCTCTCTCCCCATGCTGTCTTTCTCTCCCCATGCTGTGTGTCTTTCTCCCCCCAATTCTGTGTGTGTGTCTCTCTCCCCATGCTGTGTGTCTCTCTTTCCATGCTGTGTGTGTCTCTCTCTCACCATGCTGTGTGTGTGTCTCTCTCCCCCTGCTCTGTGTGACTCTCCCCATGCTGTGTGTATGTCTCTCCCCATGCTGTGTGTGTGTCTCTCCCCATGCTGTGTGTCTCTCCTTCCCCATGCTGTGTGTGTGTGTCTCTCTCCCCATTCTGTGTTTCTGTCTCCTTATAGTGAGTGAGTGTGTGTGTTTATCCCTACCTGTAACTGTGGAATGTGGGGGGGAGGAATCCATCTTGAGCCCTGGCAGCAGACACCAGAAGTTATTACTGCTGGGGCTCCACTGATACTAACCCCGCCCCCAACCTCTGCAGCTCAGACCCGGCCTTCTGTTCTGCTCTGTGCATTCTCTACTCTCTCCTGCCTCCCCCCAACCCCTAACATACTCTGATGGTCAAAACCGGGACAGCCACGAAAAAACAGGACATTTTAAAGAATGTCGGGCAGCTGGGACAGACATTAAAAAACAGGACTGTCCCAACTAAACTGGGACATCTGGTCACCCTATAAATACATGGAGATGGGCCTCAGCAAGCTGCAGGTTTGCAACAGAATACAGTCAGAATGGTATATGGGTTGCTCAAGAAATTCTGGATTGGAAAATCTTGGAAAAAATCTTCAAAACATGTATCAAAATATAAAGAGAGAAATTTCCCTTAGTGAATGGGTGAAAGTTTTAAGGGAATTCAAAATGTCTTTGAAAGTGAGAAATCTTCAGTGCTTCTCCATAAAGGGACAAATAGCTCCCTGGAGGTAAAGGTGAGTGAGATGTGTAAAGCCCACACCCCTAAAACCTCATTGGGAATGTCCATATAAAAACATTTCTTCAGCAAGACATAATATTCACATATTTCGTATTCCCTTTTCTCCTCTTCTTCCTCACCCACTCCAGGAGTCTCTATTTAAGACGTGAACAGCCGCAGGTAACAAAATCCAAGAGCAAGAGAGTCAAAATTGAAGCAGCGCACAGACAAGGGAGACAAGGTCCAAAAAGGGGAATGAAAAAATAATTATTAATCAATCATAACTAAAAAGGAGATATAGGGCCTCATGCAGTAAGCCCCGATACAAAATTTTCGGCACGAATTGCGAAAAGGCTTTTTTTGGGCGATTTGCCCTCGCAGTATTCAGTAAGGGCCGAATCCTTCCGATCCCTGCCGAAGCACTGCGAAAGCAAAGCTGCCGATGAGCTGTGGCGATATAGCCTGGCTCCCGATAAGGCTCCCGATAAGCCTTTGATGCCGATAGATGTTTGCAGCTGAGAGAGACAAGCCGCTCTCTCAGCGCAAACATCGGCACCAAAAAAAGTATTTAAAAACAACTTTTACTCATAGTGTACATGTGCAGGGGGTCTTCGGAGCTGAACCGCGTTGTTTTGAGGTCCGGGGACCCCCTGCCCCCCGAGATACAGGCCCCTTTATGAGGTGCCGGTATCCCTCGGCGTTTCAAGGTCCCGATCACGTGACCGCGACCTGTAAACAAACCAGAGGGATACCGGCACCCCATAAAGGGGCCTGTATCTCGCGGGGCAGGGGGTCCCCGGACCTCAAACCAACGCGGTTCTGCTCCGGAGACCCTCTGCACATGTACAGTATAAATAAAACACACACACATCAATAAAGACTCGTTCCTTACCTTGGCGGCTATGTGCAACGGTAATGAAGCAGCATGAATGTCTTTTTAATTATACTGTACAGTGACCACAGGGTCCCCTGAGCTGAACCGCATTGCTTTGTGGAGCAGGGACCCCCTGCTTCCCGAGTTACAGGCCCTGGTATGTGTCATCGGGTGGCAGCGTCGCCGCCATGTTTATAGCGTCCCCGCAATAAACATGGCGTCCACACTGTAACCGATGGCCCAAACCGGGGCCTGTAACTCAGGAGGCAGGGGGTCTCTGAGCCACAAATAAATACGCTACAGCTCAGGGGGCCTCCTGCTTCCGCACAATATTATTAAAATACATTAATGCTGCTTCATTACCATAGCGGATAGCCGCTAAGGCAATGAAGGGGTTAACGCATAGTAGCATGTTTATTGGGGACAAATGCCCCGAATAAACATAGCAGCAATACACAACATACAGTATAGTAATGGGCAGAATGACTATTATCCACAAATGGATAATAGTGCAGTTGTCCATTTAAAATACATACACAACAATAAAGACTTTAAATACATATAGCACTCACCCATGTCCCACTGCCACGATGAAGGCCATCCTCATCTTCATCCTGCCCATGCCCCATCCGCTTCTGCAAAACAAACACAAGAATTACAACATCCAAATTAATGTCCCCTAACCCCTTCATCACCATAGCGGTTATTAACCGCTACAGTTATTAAGGGGTTAAGCCACCATCACCCACATACCCTCCCCCACAAAGCCCCCCAACCACCCTCACCCAATACCCACAGGGGAGTCCTACCAAATACCCTTGGGCCTAATACCCCCTCCCCCAGCACATACAGTACAATAATGAGCCAAATAACTATTATCCACATAGGTATAATACATTATTTGGCCATTATTAAACACATTCAATACCGTTAAAATGTAAAGAAAATTGTACTAACCTCATCAATAAGAAGTCTCCGTCGCCAGCATCATCCTTGGGGTCCGTTGCCAATATTATAAATAGCCACAACATTTGAATATCATTAACATAACACTGAACCCCTTAATCACCTTATCGGGTACTAACCTGAAAGGTAATTAAGGGGTGAAGCCATCCTGCAATGCCTACAACAGTTATGCATAACATCCTCAGTGAAATAAATACCCATTGCCTAACCAAATTCCATTTAATCATTCAATCTGTAGGCTCACATGCCTCATAAAACATTGCATTTACAGTGTATACATGTAGCATAACATGTAAACTGCATGTACATGCTGCAAATCAATGTTAACAATACAATAATCCCACTCAAATCGCCATACATCACAAGAAGTATATTATTTAATCCAATAAACTCACCATCAATGAATTAACACACATCAATTACACCCCTAAACAATTAAAATACCATCCATACCAATTACACAATGAACTAAAGCTATCCTAACAGAGAACCACTTCAAAACATAGAAAAAAGTACACCAACAATTACAATATACTAAAGCAAGGCTTTCCATAACCTACTGTACGGCCTAGAAGCCCAAAACTTACATCTCTCTAATAATAAAATACATTTAGCACACATCAATGCATAGCCACAATGATTAACAATACAGAATAAGAAGCTTTAACAACACTATCATTTCTTACCCTGTATATATATCTGTACACATACATACAGACATACATACAGTGGGAAGAAATGATATGCATTATAAAAAATGAAAACATGAAAAAGCAACAAAAAAAACAGTTACATTAAGAACATTTCTTTATTTAACTTACCATTACTTGCCCCCACCGACTCCCGTTGATCAGCTTACTCACGAACCAATCCACGACACCATCCACGACACAATCCAGGAACAAATCCACGAACCAAACCAGGAACCAATCCAAGAACAAGTGCAGGAACCAATCCAGGAACCAAGCCACGAAGAAATCCACGAAACAATCGACGACATGATCCAGGAACAGGAACCCATAAAAGAAAAAAACATAACAAATTAAACATTAAAATAATACAACATGACAATCAAGGGTTGTACTAGTTTTATTCTTAGTGAATCTGTATTAAAATACCTTGTTCCGGGGTCTTCTTGACGTCCGGTGCCACGCCCTGGTCTTCAATCTTCAGGAGGAGGTCCTTCCTCCTCGGCGTCTGGCTTCAAAATGAGACGACATAGGCTTTTATAGGCCTATGACGTCACATTTGTC
Source organism: Ascaphus truei (assembly GCF_040206685.1). Lineage (NCBI taxonomy): Eukaryota > Metazoa > Chordata > Amphibia > Anura > Ascaphidae > Ascaphus > Ascaphus truei. The sequence goes on along the minus strand of NC_134486.1, from coordinate 97,285,090 downwards.
GTCATATGGTTCCCACGGCCCTGATTGGGCCGTGAAAACCATGTGTTTTGGCCGATGTGAAAAAATTTGATGACGTCACTTAAAGGCAATGCCAGCACAGCCAATCAGAATGGCTTTGCTGCTATTGCCTTTAAGAAAACGTCATGAAATGACACATGGCCGGACTCACATGGTACTTGAACCAATCAGAGTAGGGATGGAGTTCCCACGCTCTGATTGGCTGGCTTACCATGTGAGTCCGGCCATGTGTCATTTCATGACGTTTTCTTAAAGGCAATTGCAGCAAAGCCATTCTGATTGGCTGTGCTGGCATTGCCTTTAAGTGACGTCATCAAATTTTTTCACATCGGCCAAAACACATGGTTTTCACGGCCCAATCAGGGCCGTGGGAACCATATGACGACAAATGTGACGTCATAGGCCTATAAAAGCCTATGTCGTCTCATTTTGAAGCCAGACGCCGAGGAGGAAGGACCTCCTCCTGAAGATTGAAGACCAGGGCGTGGCACCGGACGTCAAGAAGACCCCAGAACAAGGTATTTTAATACAGATTCACTAAGAATAAAACTAGTACAACCCTTGATTGTCATGTTGTATTATTTTAATGTTTAATTTGTAATGTTTTTTTTTTTCATGGTTTCCTGTTCCTGGATTGTGTCGTGGATGGTGTCGTGGATGGTGTCGTGGATTGGTTCGTGAGTAAGCTGATCAACGGGAGTCGGTGGGGGCAAGTAATTGTAAGTTTAAGAAAGAAATGTATTGAATGTAACTGTGTTTTTTGTTGCTTTTTCATGTGTTCATTTTTTAAAATGCATATCATTTGTTGCCACTGTATGTATGTATGTATGTCTACATATATATACAGGGTAATAAATGATACTGTTGTTAAAGCTTGATATTCTGTATTGTTAATCATTGTGGCTATGCATTGATGTGTGGTAAATGTATTTTATTATTAGAGAGATGTAAGTTTTGGGCTTCTAGGCCGTACAGTAGGTTATGTAGGTATACTTGCTTTAGTATATTGTAATTGTTGGTGTACTTTTTTCTATGTTTTGAAGTGGTTCTCTGTTAGGATAGCTTTAGTTCATTGTGTAATTGGTATGGATGGTATTTTAATTGTTTAGGGATGTAATTGATGTGTGTTAATTCATTGATGGTGAGTTTATTGGATTAAATAATATACTTCTTGTGATGTATGGCGATTTGAGTGGGATTATTGTATTGTTAACATTGATTTGCAGCGTGTACATGCAGTTTACATGTTATGCTACATGTATACACTGTAAATGCAATGTTTTATGAGGCATGTGAGCCTACAGATTGAATGATTAAATGGAATTTGGTTAGGCAATGGGTATTTATTTCACTGACGATGTTATGCATAACTGTTGTAGGCATTGCAGGTTGGCTTCACCCCTTAATTACCTTTCAGGTTAGTACCCGATAAGGTGATTAAGGGGTTCAGTGTTATGTTAATGATATTCAAATGTTGTGGCTATTTATAATGTTGGCAACGGACCCCAAGGATGATGCTGGCGACGGAGACTTCTTATTGATGAGGTTAGTACAATTTTCTTTACATTTTTACGGTATTGAATGTGTTTAATAATGGCCAAATAATGTATTATACCTATGTGGATAATATTTATTTGGCTCATTATTGTACTGTATGTGCTGGGGGAGGGGGTATAGGCCCCAAGGGTATTTGGTAGTACTCCCCTGTGGATAGTGGGTGAGGGTGGTTGGGCCTCAGGGTTGGCGGGGTTAGTGGGAGAGGGTATGTGGGTGATGGTGGGTTAACCCCTTAATGACTGTAGCGGTTAATAACCGTTATGGTGATTAAGGGGTTAGGGGACATTACATAGAATGTTTAATTATTGTGTCTGTTTTGCAGAAGCGGATGGGGCATGGGCAGGATGAAGATGAGGATGGCCTTCATCGTGGCAGCCGCACATGGGTGAGTGCTACATGTATTTAATGTCTTTATTGGTGTGTATGTATTGTAAATGGACAACTGCACTATTATCCTTTTGTGGATAATAGTCATTATACCCATTACTATACAGTATGTTAGGGGGGTATAGGTGTTGTTGGGTTTATATATATATATATATATATATATATATATATATATATATATATATATATATATTTCTTTAATTATTTATTTATGTAGTTATTGTGGGGCTGGGGTGTGTAATTATTTTAATATTGTGGCTAGTGGGGGTGGGTGAAAGGGGTATTAGCCCCAACGGTGGTAGTTTAGGGCTTGCGGGTGGGTAGCGGGAGGCCTTAACCCCTTCAGGACCGTAGCGGTATTAACTGCTACGGTTGTGAAGGGGTTAAGTGCCCCCGCAACCCCCCCGCAAGTCCTAAACTCACACCCAGGGCCAAATACCCCCCTCACCCATCCCCGCTACCCACAATAACGCTGCCACGGTGGGTTAACCCCTTCATTGCCTTAGCGGTTAGCCGCTAAGGTAATGAAGTGGCTTTTAAATGCCTTTTTCCTGCCTCGGATGCATGCCGGGGGGCTCCGGTGCGGGTATCAGCTCCGGAGACCCCCGGCATCAATCACAGGCAGGAAAAAGGGCTGATTTTTTCTAAGTGTCGCCCTTGCCGATGCTTCTCCTTCAGCAAGTTGCCAACTTTAGTTGGCGGGCTGGATTGGCCATAAAATCTCCAATCTGGCCTGCCGATCAGCACCGAAAAGCTGATCGGGGCTTACTGAATTCAGGCGGGAAAAAAAAGTCCCGATAAGTGGCTTATCGGCAGCCGGGTGGCGAATTTTTTTTTTCCGGCAGAAAAGTTGCCGATAATTCCCACTTATTGGGGCTTACTGAATCAGGAGGGCAAAAAACGGCTATAAAATGCCGAAAAAGCCTTATCGGGGCTTACTGCATGAGGCCCATAAAGTGAAGTGAATTTAATAAGGAGGTATAAAGTGATTTGAATGACTCATTGATAAATCACCTTAGGGTGTGAAACGCATAGCGGTGTTTTATACATCCTTTTTAGTTATGGTTGATCAATAAATATTTTTTCATTCACCTTTTTGGACCTTGTCTCCCTGGGCTGTGTGCTACTTCAATTATGTCTCTCTTGCAACTAAATACATACTGTTACCGATAAAGAGAAGCATAATGGGAGAAGCAGACCTGCAAATCATGTTACAACTGTGGGCGATCCTGTCCACATAAAGAGGTGCCCAACAAAAGGTAAAATGTATGCCGTCTGTGGCAAAATTAACCACTTTTCAGTAGTGTGCAAATCAATATAATAAAAGCTACTAACAACAAATCTTCTAGTGATTTCAAATTTGAATGTCAGACAGTATCTGTGCGGATAGAATGCCTACATCATTCACACCTGTAGAGTCTTCTGGGAGTGGTGAAGCATCCGAAGGTTTTGTCTACATGATACATTGGGTGGGCAAACACAAGGTCAGTCCAAAAACTTACGTAACCCTGAAAAATATTACAGGTGAATATCTCATAGATTCAGATTACTCCCTGGATCAATATCCTTCCCATGTTTACTTATTTGGTATATCCCTGTACCTTTCCTTTCTAAAAACATGTCCAAGCTTTTTTTTTTTTAAACAAATCTATTGTATCTGCCATCACAGTCTCCATGAATAATAAATAATCTCCCATATTGGCACAACATCAGATTTTATTATCGCAGTATTACATATTACCGGTATATTGCCCAACCCTACTATCAGCCAGAAAAGGAAGTTCTTGTAGTAGTCTGAGGTTGTGAACACTTCCACTGTTACTTGTTTGGTATTCCCATCGCAATATATACGGATCATCAGACTCTAGTGATACTTCTTGGAAATCCCAAATTCAAACAACCAGCTCATACAATGAAGGGGTGTACAATGTCTCCATAATTCATTGATCTGGTACTGACAAGCCATTAGATTACATCTCAGGGCACCATTTGACTTTAATAGCTCACATTCCACATCAGCAGATGAATATGTGAATTTCATAATCAACAATGCAATTCCTGACTCTCTTACTAGTGATACTATAAAGGAAGCAACTTCAACAGATAACGTTCTATCTGGAGTGAAATAATGCATTGGTTCCAATGACTGGTGGAAGGTGCAGCCCTCATTCTCAAAAGATGAAGCATATGAATTCAAAGCAATTTGTAAACACTGACAAGAATTTACAGTACATGATGATTCCATAATTCCTAAAGGAAATAAAATAGTAATTCCTTCTGCTTTATGAAACAGGTGATTGACATTGCTTGTGCAAATCATTGAGGGATCCTAAACAGCAGCTTTTATGTGAAAATGTATGGCTTCCCTCAATGTACCAATATGTTGAATCAGCAATTCAGAAATGTGGTACATGTTTCCACACAAAATCCCATAAAACTATTAAAAAATAACTGACACCTGACAATATATGGGAACATGTCGATGTAGACTTGTACGGCCCAATATATAATGTCAAATATATACTAGCAGCTGTGGCTGCATATTTATGTATCCTGTTCTTGAAATATCATCAACCTTTGCTGAATCTGTCTTACCACCCTTGGATACAATTTTCACTACCTATGGAATCCCAGGAAAGATAAAGACAGACATTGGGGCACCCTTCCAAGGAAGTTAATTCAACAAATTTATGAAGAATTTGGGATTTGAACATCAAAGAATAACAGAGGGAGAACATGGGGTAAGGGAAGGGAGGAGGGAAAGACAAGGACAAAATGGAAGAATAGGGAGGGCAGTGGGGGTCTTTTTATATGTATTGGGGGGAGTGGGGGTCTTTTTATATGTATTAGGGGAGTGGGGGTCTTTTTATATGTATTGGGGGGTCTTTTATATGTATTGGGAGGGAGTGGGCGCTTCTTTATATGACGGGGATTTTTTATATGCATTGGAGGGGTTTTATATGCATTGTGGCTTTTTATATATGCATTGTTTTTTTTAATATGTATTGTTTTTTTAAATATGTATTGGCAGTCTTTTTTATACGGATTAGGGAGGTGTTTTTTTTAATGTATTTGGGGGGTTGTATATATTTGGGGAGGTGGGGGAGTTGTATATATTTGAGGGTTGCAGATTTTTTTGTATGTATTTTGGTGTGGGAAGTTTTTTGCATTTGGTATATTTGTGGGGGGAATTATGTGAGGGGGAGGGAATTGAGTGAGAGATGTGTAATTGACGGAAGGGGAGAGAAGGGAGGGGGGAGAGGAGAGAGGGGGGAGAGGGAGTGAGAAAAAGAGGGAGCAGGGGAGAGAAATACATGTGAGGCGGGGGGCAGGGATTGAGGGAGAGTGGGCTAATTGATGGAGGGGGATAGTGAGTGGTGAGATGGAGGGGAGAGAAATAATGGGAAAAGGGAGGGAAAAAGAGGGAGCTTGCGAGGTGTAAAATGGGGGGGGGGGGGCTCGCGAGGTGTGAAATAGGGCTTGCAACACTGCCATTTAAGTAAAAGTCGCGCCCTAAAAAATATTTTTAATGTGCTATGGGAGGGTGGGGGGGGGGGGGGCTCTGCTCCTTGCATTTGTCCTCTTTGACACCTATAGGCATATATATATATATATATATATATATATATATATATATATATATATATATATATATATATATATATTGTGGTTATGTTGGGGGTTCAATATGAGCTTATTGGGGTTCTGTATGTTTTGCAATTCTGTTCAGCTGGTCCTGGCTGATTTGGAGGGTGACTCCTCCTTCCCAAGTTTGAAGCTCACCCCCTCCCACTTTTAAATGGTTAAAAGGTCACTCCATTTCACCTCCACACTCATGGGAACCTGCATACAGTTTGATTGCGACAAATCTAATACAGAGTGCTTTTCCTGGTAATGTACAGGTTAATAAGAGCTTCAATCAGACCTAGAACTATGCAACTAATATTGACAGATTTATTATAAATCATTCTTCCTGGTAATGCACAGGTTATTAAGAATTTATTTTAGTGTTAGGACCCTTGAGATGTGGTCTGCCTTGGAGGAGCTCAAGGGCTTACAACACTGGCCAAAGGGTTAAACTAAAAGACCATTTTATTCAAAAGATATCTTTATATATATATATATATATATATATATATATATATATATATATATATATATATATATATATATATATATATATAGGCACTGTACCGTGTATCTGTGTTAATGGATGTAGCACTGAGCTCTGTCTGTGTTTCATGTTCTGTCTCTGGTTTTAAATATATATTGCCATGCTCAGTAGCACTCCTCTTTGACACCTATATGCATATATATATATTGTGGTTATTTTGGGGGTTCAATATGAGCTTATTGGGGTTCTGTATATATTTGTCCTGGGCCCCAAGATTTCTGTTGGCAGCCCTGTCTAGCCCCATCGGAGGGTCAATAGCTGGTTCCACTATAGGTCACCATGAGGTGGAATACAGTGCCCATGAGAGGGACACTGATCACTAACAGTGAGAGAGCAGCACAAGGTCTGACAGGGGCTCTAAAGAAATGAAGCCCTACCCAGGTCGCAGGGCCTGTGATACATGCCTGCCTCAGGGACTACGGTGGCTGCGGATGTACAAACACAGTATACAGCTCCACCAACACAGGATGTGTCACAGGCCCCGCGACCGGACGCGCGAACAGGGAGTTTCCTGGCGGAGCCTACCAAGTGGACACGGAGGCTGATAGAGTTGTACCTACATGTAAGTACTATATGCTTATTTTTACTTTCAATAAATTATCGATTTTCTTACACATTCTGTGGTTGTCGCCCCCTGCTTGGGACTTCGCAAGAGGGATTATCCTGTGAGATTAAGCTGTCCATCCCTTATGTGACCGGGAGCGTTTTGGAAGCATGTGCTGAAAGAAACTATGATAGAAGAGGCTCACACATGCCCGTGTGAGTTGCAATATTATTAGCATTTTTTTACACTCTGCCATCCCTTTGTGTGTATACTATCACTTGTGTCACACATTTATTCTGTTTATTATTATCTTTTTATTTGTGTTTTTTGTTTTTTTTGTTTTATGCGCTCACCACTCTTCTCTGATCACTACCTAAAAGGCCACTGTTGGTGTCAGCACAGCGTTGGAGCTTGTGTAGTATATGTTGGTATTATACAGTAGGTGCAGGCCTGTTACTTCGCAAAGAGTGGTCTATGCGGTGTACAATTAAAAAGATAGTAGGGGTCATCCATTGGAGGTGTTCCACATGGCCTATTCAGTGTTTCAAGACCCTCGTGTTTACGTGAGTCCCATTTACATTGATTAAGCACTCTCCAGGACGTTTTAGCTACCTCCGGTACGTTCTGCTCTGTCAGACTGGAAAGGCTCTGCTACACACTATCTCTCGCCAGGCTCCATAGGACAGTTACTCCCTCTCTATTGCTCTCTGCAGCTCTCTCCTCAGCACGTGCTGCTCCCAGCCTATATCTGTTGCCACTGCTCTTTTCTGATGTCATACTTCCAATGTCCTATGAGCCAAGCTCTTTCAGTGTCTCATAGCCATTGGCTGGTGGGCATGTCCATCAATATGATTATATGTTTGTCCTTAGAGGTGTTACAGGGTGATAAACTATAGCATGCTTCAGCTCTCATTCATGTGAATGGGATTAAAGGCATTCTAAATTTTTGTAACAGTATGTGGATGAGGACCTCTATATTTATCTACTGCTAAAATGTTCTATAAATAAAGACACATGTTCAAAAATTTCTGTTTTGGACTTAGCAAATCTACACAAATGTGCTTACATGTTACTCATGTTCTGTATGAATGTATTTGATGATATAATGTATTTCTATTTCAGGACCATCATGCAGACAGGCAGCAGCTAAGGCTTCACAGTCTGTACCTGACAGGCAGCAGCTAAGGCTTCAGAGCCCCTGGAGGTGGAAGAGGACACTGTGACAATCTTCCTTATGGAAGAAGAGGAGTTCACAGCCACTGATCCAACTTCCTCAGCAGAACCCCCAGCTGCACCCCTGCTGCCCCAGCTGCACCCCAGCTGTCCAAGCTGCCCCCAGATGTCAACACTGTCCCTTTGAGCCAAGCTACACCCCAGATGTACCCCAGCTGCCCCAGCTGCACCAGCAGCTGCTACAGCTTCACCAGCAGCTGCACTTCAAGCTGCCCCACAAGTTGGCCATGAAGCCACTCCTGTTGCACTGGAGTCATATAATGTGGCTATACCTCTATAGCACCTCTTTCTGATGCCAGCCATATGTCCCATCGGGTGACCCTGCTGGAAATGCAGCGTTGTTGCTTCGAAAACATCACAGCCAAACTTTGCCATATTGAGACCATGGCACAGAGGATGGAGCTTACCTCCTGCCACATGGAGCAAGCAAGCCACCGCAGGGAGCAAGTATCCCACTGGCACCACCTTATCAGCATCCGTGCCATGTGATAGTACACAAGTGCCATGCTGAATGGCATGGTGCAGATTGTGGTAGCCCTCAATGGGCTAGTTTGAGCAACGCAGCAGGGGCTGGAGGGCATAAGATGGAGTCATTGCTAGCATCAGGGGTCTCACTGCTGCTGCCAACACCCCTCATCCATCCTCTGTGGAGTTGGCCACCAACTACAGAGGTCATGCCTACATTGAGGCATGGCAGACCTTGCACAAGGGGGCGGAGAGAGCCTGGCAGTGCACCTGCAAAGAGGAAGTGCTGAACTTTCAGTGTTGTTTATGTGTTATTCTGTATTTATGGTTAAAAAGGTTTTTTTTTTTTCCATTTCACACACACTTAAGTAACTGTTTGTGAATACATTTAATTTTCCAACTACTGTCTCTTGGTAATTCTTGTTCTAATATGTAGACCTAATATTGTACATCCATACTTAATGCACTCAATATTACACACCATAATAAGCCACACAAACATATCCTTCATTCCCTTTAATAAGCATAGTATAATGTATTACATGAAAATAACACAACAGTTGATGTGTTTCGGACATTAATATGTTCCATCATATATATCTTTGTATTAGACATGTAATGAAAGGGTTAAGTTCTACACTCAGTACAATCAATAAGACCTGCCCTTTTCCCTTGTGGGCTATTCCCATATGCTAACTTAAGACCTGCCCTTTTCCCTTGTGGGCTATTCCCATATGCTAACATGAGCCAAGTCATGGATGTATCAACTTGTTCTAGAGCTCAGACTACCCACTGCCTACATATGAGTGCCCACTAACACCATTTAATCTCTTCATGCATAATATATTTAGCAAACGTATAGTATAGATGATTAGCACTATTTCTACAATTGACATAGTGTGTTTTATTTACAAGAAGAAGAGTTTCCTCACAAGCTTGTATGTGGCAAGAGTAAATAATCCAGCTCCAACAGACAAATCAGAGCATCTGGAATAAATTTGGTCAGGGAGAAAGGATTGCCAAACTTTTTGTCAAATGTCCAAAAGTTATTATTGTTCGCCACTATTATTATTTTATTGTTAAATTTCACTGATCAGATGTGCAAGTAGAACGTGTACAGTAGAACACACCAAATAATTTCAAAGAATAACAGGAAACGACATGTAGATATATAAAATAAATCATGTTTGCGAAGACATTTGCAAAATAAAAAAACATGGAACTTACGAATATTAACATACATTTTGAAAATGAACACAATTTTAATAACTTTTTAGCAATAAAAAAAGCTGTGTGTGCTGTGCACGCGCATAGTAAGTGAAACTTCTTTGACTTTTGTCACAGAAATTGACTTATAACGCGCGTGCTCGGCACACATGTGTCAGTCAGTGTATGTGTCAGTCAGTGACTATGTATGTGTGTCAGTCATATAGTATGTATGTGTGTCAGTCAGAGAGTATGTATGTGTGTCAGTCAGAGAGTATGTATGTGTGTCAGTCAGAGAGTATGTATGTGTGTTTGTGTATGTATGTGTGTCAGTCAGAGAGTATGTATGTGTGTCAGTCAGTGTGTGTATGTGTGTCAGTCAGTGTGTGTATGTGTGTCAGTCAGTGTGTGTATGTGTCAGTCAGTGTGTGTATGTGTGTCAGTCAGTGTGTGCATGTGTGTCAGTCAGTGTGTCAGTGTGTGCATGTGTGTCAGTCAGTGTGTGCATGTGTCAGTCAGTGTGCGTGCTTATGTGTGTCAGTCAGTGTGCGTGCATATCAGTCAGTGTGTGTGTCAGTCAGTGTGTGAGTCAGTGTGTGTGTGTGTGTCAGTCAGTGTGTGTATGTGTGTCAGTCAGTGTGTGTGTGTGTGTGTCAGTCAGTGTGTGTGTGTGTGTCAGTGAGTGTGTGTGTGTGTATGTGTGTCAGTCAGTGTGTGTGTGTGTGTGTGTGTGTCAGTCAGTGTGTGTGTGTGTGTGTATGTGTGTCAGTCAGTGTGTGTGGGTATGTGTGTCAGTCAGTGTGTGTGTGTATGTGTGTCAGTCAGTGTGTGTGTGTGTGTGTGTGTATATGTGTGTGTCTGTCAGTGTATGTGTGTCTCTCTTTCTGTGTCCTGCCCCCTCTCTCCTGACTCCCCCCACCCCAGGCAGAGCTGCGGACCCGCGGCGGCTCTGTCTTGGCCTCTCCTCCCCCCTCACAGGCAGGCAGAGCTGCGGACCCGCGGCGGCTCTTCCTGAGTCTCTCCTCCTCCCCACCCCCGGCGAGATGCGGCCGCACCGGGCCCGGCGTATGTGAGGGGCAGATACCTTAATAAAGCCCCCCCCCCTCCGGAAGTGCTGCGTGGGCAGAGGCGATGGAGGCAGTGTCGGCGGGGGAAGGGGGGCAGCGCGTCATCGTCAGCGGGAGCTGGCTTCGAGGGGAGCGCTGCAGCGATCCCCTTCTGATGGTGCTGTGGGGAACGCAGCGCACTCAACTCCCCCCCCCCCCGTTCCATGCCTCGGCCGGGGGAGGTCAGCAGGGAGTGGCGGCAATTAAATTTTGAGGGGGAGCGGCATGTCAGCGGGTGGGGGGTTAATGTTGAGCGGGTGGGGGGGACCGTTTGGGGGGGAACAAAGATGGGGGGGGAACAAAGATGGTTAGGAGCTGCCAGAACACAGCCTGGCCTCAACTGCCAGCACTGTGACGTCAACACTTTGACGTCACATCCGTTTCATTTTCTATCCCCACAATCCATTTTTGTCCCATTAGGAATGAGGCGCCACTAAAGAAGTTTCACTTCAAAAACAAAATAAATCAAATCAATTAAAATAATTACATTGAAATTACATTTAAATTATTCCCCATATTTGTTTGTGAGCAGACGTTTTCGTCAATTAACTTTGTTAAAAATAAGTACAGATCTGTATTGACACACGCTCATGGGGGCGCCGTCTGCTTTGTTATCAACCTCAAAAATCAATCCTAATATTGAGAAACTATTACCTGAAATGCAAATTCAGAAATCCTACTCAGACATTTTTTTTCAGATTCTTCTTTTTTTAATTAGAATTCTTTTTTTCTTCTTTTTTCAATAAATGTTCAAATGTTTGGAATATTTTAATGTTTTTATTAACCTTATTTACTTTTGTCTTCATTTAGTTTAAGTTTAGCTATTCATTTAAACTGGATGTAGGGGGGCAGTAGGACAGTGACCCACAAATAAAATATGTGCCCATTTATTGGCACGCCTGAAAAAACAGGTTGGCACCCCCGGTAATAGATGAACAATAGCATCAGACATTACAGAAAAATATAAAGAAAAACAAATCTTCCCTATTCACTCTTAATATTTTAACGGTTTGTGTGAAACTTGGGGCATATAACAGTTTTGCATAACCTAATAGTTCTAGTTTCCCTCATTATCATAAGTGAACATTTTACTTGTTCGCTTAGCTGTTTCACTTAAGGCAAGTTGATCATATGTCATATGAACAAAGAACCGAGAGCCAAGAATATAGCAAAGAATACAGCAGGAGACGATAAAACCGTTGAAGAGGAGTAATTATTAAGGAGAGATTTATAGAGATATAATTTTTTTTATTGTTTTTTACTATCAATGTTAAAATGAAGCCCCGTGTTCTTAGAAGACTTGGCAGGACTAGAGTTATGTCAGTGATTGGCTCAATGCATTAATTTGCATGTGGCTCATTTCAAACTACAGTTGCTGTTTGATAAATGTCACATTGTACCTTTTTGTGAATACCTCCCACAATTTCTGGAATCTATAGAGATAACTTATTGTTCTGTTTCATCAAGTACAATGTCCCACAAATGTATGAATTGTTCAATTCATGAAAGCTATTTATATTACATAAAATTGTTAACGCCATGCTCTACACAGATTAAATATCATTGCCCATGCAATGTATCCCTCTGACAGTATGGTTTAGAATACATTAGCATTGTTTCCAGAATAAGCTGATATAATTACATCCTTTGAACTTAGAGCCGACATAAAAACGTACCTATAATATTCAGTATTTTGCCTAAACACAGCACAATGTAAATAATTACAATAAATTATCAATTAAAAGCAGTCTTTACATTCAGCTTGAAATAGATCTAACCCTTATTTACAATTGCTAAGAAAATACAAATAGCTAAAGAAAAAACACTAGTGGCTCAATGAATCAGTTCTATTTTCAAGATGTGTAAGAGTCCTTCTGTCATTTAACACTAGGTGCTGCAGTTTTATCACTTACATCCCATATGGACACTTCAGAGAGGAGTCACAAAAGACAGCATTTCTATCTTTTGAAGAGTTGTTATGGGTAAGCAGGTGAAATCAGTTTGTAGAAGGCCAGTTGGATTGAGCAACAGAGGTACACGAGCCGTATATCACCACAGGGAAGTACACACATAAGTACTCTTGAAGGCTGTTTGCACTAAACATTCATACTACTAGTATATCCCACTTGTCTTGAAACATGCGTGAATATTACGATTCTGGATTTAGCTTGGAGATATTGTGGTCTCTCCTAATGGTTTAAGTGAGTTTTTTTCACTAAATTGAAGAGATGTATGAGAAATCCATCTGAAATTTCGTAGTTATTCGAGGCTACTTATCAAAGTATTCCAGCTGCAAATCAGTGGCAATCTGGGTGCAAAAAGAGCATCTAATTTATCACAAAAGTTCAAAGTTCTAGAATGTGTATTGGTCCTGGAGAAATGTAGATTAGATGTAGATTGTGATACCTTTTAGTGGACCAACATTATGTTTTTTTTTATAGATTAAACTATAGAGCTTTTGAAATCTCATCCATTTACGATAGTACTGTAGAAGAAAACAATGAGGTTTCATAACATCTGTACACTATAATCTAATATATGACGAACACTAATGTGGCTGCACTAAAAGGGATCACAACCTACAATGGAAAAAAACAAATCCCACCTGAGAAAAAAAGTTTAGTACAATATATTTGACCCAGCATTGCTCCAATTAGGCAGCTAAGAGACTTTGTTAAACAATCCATATAGTGAAAGGTAAGGGGTTCTTAAACTCTGTGTCACATACCTATTCGCTTAAAATATATAGAAGTAAACATGCACTCAAAAATTAAACATACGGGTGCTGAAACTCAATATTGAAATCCCATAGAAATGAAGGGAAAAGAGTAGCACTCCACAACAGTGGTCAAGTGGTTAATATTTATTCATCCATTTTGGTCCAACACTGCAGACTTTTCTCAACCTTGAGAAACATCTGCTGTGTTGGACCGACACATTAGATGAGTAAATAATGAACCACTTGACCCCTATTTTGGAGTGCTACTCTTTTCGCATCATAGAAGAAACATAGAACAGCGCGTAATAAACGTGTTGATTCAATGGTGACAGTTCAGAAGCATAACTGAATAAAGGGAAAACAGTGAATATATATATATATATATATATTTATATATATATATATATATATATATACATACAAAAAGATAGAATCCGCAGCACACTCAAAATGAAAAGTTGTTTAATCCACGATATACATCAGGCAGTCACAAAAACTCCTGACAGAGCTTGAGAAAAGACCTTGTGGTCAGAAACGTATGTCGCTCTGCTGGAGTTTCTGTGACTGCCTGATGTATATCGTGGATTAAACAACTTTTCATTTTGAGTGTGCTGCGGATTCTATCTTTTTGTATATTTTACAGACTGACCGGTGTTCCCTGTCTATCTGCTAGCACCTGGATTTCGGATAAGTAATTACTCATATACAAGTAATACACTGGGATGATTTTTTGCAAGGACAAATGTAGAAGATAAATGGGCAGTCTTTAAAAGATTGTTAGAAAGGCATACTTATCGGTGTATACCCTTGGATAATAAGTATAAAATAAATAAGTCAAAACCAATGTGGCTAAATAAATAGGTAGGGTAGGAAATGGACAAGAAGAGGAAGGCGTTTAGGTTCTTTAAGTCAGAAGGGACGGAGACATTGTATCAGAATTATAAGGAATGTAACAAAAATTGCAAAAGGGCAATCAAATGTGCAAAAATGGATAATGAAAAAAGGATTGCAATAGAAAGTAAGGTCAACCCTAAAAAATTCTTTAAGTACCTTACTAACAAAAAAATTGAGAAAAGAAAATATAGGAGCCTTTCAGTGTGAGATGGGTAGGAAGATTATTGGAGATAAGGAAAAATTAGAGGTATTAAACAAATTCTTTGCCTCTGTGTTTACCAGGGAAGAATCAAGTTCAATAGTAGTGCCGCAGGAGGAAGTCACAACCTCCATATTAATAAAAAATTAGTTAACTGAGGAAAAAGTTCATAAGCGGCTTGAAAAAATTAAAGTAAATATGGCACCTGGCCCCGATAGCATACATCCAAGAGTTCTCAAGGAGTTAAGCTCAGTAATAGCAAAACATTATATTTAATATTCAAGGACTCCATTTCCACAGGCTCAGTACCACAATATTGGCGTAAAGCAGATGTGGTGCCTATATATAAAAAGGGAGCTAGATCACAACCGGGGATTTACAGACCTGTGAGCCTGACTTCAATAGTGGGGAAACTACTTGAAGGTTTAATACGGGATAATATTCAGGAATACCTAATGGAAAACAAAATGATTAGTAATAGTCAGCATGGCTTTATGAAGGATAGATCATGCCAAACTAACCTTATTTGTTTCTTTGAGGAGGTTAGTAGGAATGTAGACCAGGGTAATGCAGTTCATGTGGTCTACTTAGATTTTGCAAAAGTTTTTGATACGGTTTCACATAATAGTTTGGTGTACAAAATAAAGAAAATTGGGGTAATAATATATGCACCTGGATTGAAAACTAGTTAAAGGACAGACAATAGAGGGTTGTCATAAATGGAACTTTTTCAGGTTTTAACTCATGGTTTTAACATAAAAACAGTGCATCTTGGAATGTTATCTGTGACTGAAACCTGACACCTCCCCTGTGTAGTGTGCGATTTCGTTAGCCACAGAACGGTATCGTCTATTTGTTTTTGATTATTAAGCTCGGCTAACACGGTACAGATACCTCTACATCTATATATATATTTTTTTCTAGCTTTCCCTGCAACTGAGGTTGTTCTCTCACTCAGAGAGAAAATAGCAGAATCCAGAGAGAAAAACCTATAGCGCAAAGGAAATACAATAAAACATAGTATAGCCAGCAAGGATAATGGGTAATTCTCACCTTTGATGGTCCAAACACAGAATTTCTTCTTGATCAGGTGTTTATAATCAGTAGATCAAACACCGGTACTGCTGGACCTCCCCTCCATAGAACGCAATCTCAATGTGTTTCAGGCAAAGAAGAGATTTGTGAAGAGATTTGGCAAAAGGCAAACCATAGTGTAATTCAGTTTAATAGAAAATTAAAACATCAAAAATGCACATTGCACTCACAAATTGATAATAGATAGTGCACAGTTTGAGTAGTATCAACTCAGTGGAATGGAATGGAGTGCTTCTGCGTCACATGAGGATCCTGATCTTGTCTCGTGATGTTTTGGTGACCCACTGGTTGAATATCTCTAACTCTCTCTGGCACAGTCTCTCACCCTATGCGTTCCGCACAAGCTTCATCAGGGGTGTTGTGCAAAATAGCGCACTATCTACTATCAATTTGTGAGTGCAATGTGCATTTTTTATGTTTTCATTTTCTATTAAACCGAATTACACTATGGTTTGCTTTTTTCCAAATTTCTTCACATATTTGGCTCAAACATATGGATATGCACGCCTGATCAAGAAGAATTTCTGTGAGTTTGGACATCAAAGTGGGGAATTACCCATGATCCTTGCAGGCTATACTATGTTTTTTTTTCTTTGCACTATAAGTTTTTCTTTCTGGATTCTTTTTGCATCATACAGTACCTATTCGTTTACCTTATTGTGGTGGCAAATGTTCTATTATTCTAAAAAAACAAAAAACTATTTTGTGATAAATGAATAAACAAGTATTGTTGTTTTAATTTTTTAAAACAAATCAATTGTAATATCAATGAATATACATATGTGTATCCATTTTTCAAAAATGTTCATATAGGTTCACACCTTGAAATTGATACTGCAAGTATTATATTCATATATTAAGTATTGTATTGTTTGTTGAAGACTCTTCTTTATTGTTGAATAATTAACAATTGTCTCTGTCTGTGCCAGTTAGTAAAGCCTTTAATGACGATATACTGTACAGTACTTGCAGGGTCACCAACAGAAATCGTGGGACCCTGGACAAACATTTTAAGCAGGGCCCCCCTGTGTCGGCGGTATTGCCCGCCACCCCCCCTCATTTCACACATCACGAGCCCCCTCTCTTCCCCCCCCCCATCCCATGTATTTCTCTCCCTTCCGTCTCACCCCATCTCACTCTCCCGCCTCGCATGTATTTCTCTCCCCTGCTTCTCAATCTTACTCGCCCCTTTTCCTCACTCACCCCTCTCTCCTCTCCCTCCGTCAATTACCTCACGCTCACTCATTCCGCCCCCCACACACCATTCCCCCCACAAGATATATACCATAAAACTTCCCACCCCCAAATACTTTTTAAAAAAATCCCCACCCCCCAAGTATATACAACCCCCCCAAATGCATACAAAAACCACACCCACCCAATATATATATATATATATATATATATATATATATATATATATATATAATATATACACACAGACACACATTCCCAGTAAGAAATATATATATATAGATATCTATCTATCTATCTATCTATCTATCTATCTATCTATCTATCTATATATATATATATATATATATATATATATATATATATATATATATATATATACAACAGTAGAAAAAGAAACCCCTATAACGAGAGCACTCTGGAAAGGTCAATCCACTGAAAACACCAGAATAATGTGGTATACTATACGTAATGTAATGATGAATAAATTACAAATATCTTTATTAGGAGATAACTCAATATTAAAATAATGCAGGTAAGTGAACCTATGCCTCAACTGAGGCTAACCTAAATCTAACGGGCAAATTTTAAAATTGGCTAGGTATGAGCTGGGGTATAATGTCCCACTGAAACATATAGGTGGAACTGAAGAACCCTTACATATAAATGCAGGAGATCTTCTATTGGAGTGATATATAAACTCTAAGTGGTAGCGAAGTAACCTAACAGTGTAGTACTTATTTGTATTCTTTGTATCGCAGTACCCTTACCATATCCTGTTAGGTTACTTCGCTACCACTTATATATGTATATCTATCTATCTCCAATCCATATAACAAATACCCAAAGCCCCCCAATCCAAATAACAAATACCCCAAGCCCCCAATCCATATAACAAATACCCCAAGCCCCCCAATCCATATAACAAATACCCCAAGCACCCAATCCATATAACAAATACCCCAACCCCCCAATCCATATAACAAATACCCCAACCCCCCAATCCATATAACAAATACCCCAACCCCCCCAATACATATAACAAATATCCCAACCCCCCAATACATATAACAAATACCCCAACACCCCCAATACATATAAAAAATACCACAATACATATATATATATATAAATCAGACTTACCTGCAAAGGGGGGGGGGCAGCGTGCGGGTGGTAGCGGCGGTGCTGGGGGGGTGATGCTGCGGGGGGCCTATGCAGGGGGGAGGCCGGTATGGGGGTGTCCCGCGGCTGCGGGGGGTGTCCGGCGGGAGCGTAGGGGTGTCCGGCGGCTGCGGGGGGGTGTCAGGTGGCTGCGTGGGGGGTGACCGGCCCCGCTGCAGGCACGCCACGTGTGTGCTGCAGGGGTGGGGCCGATGCTGGCCCAATGCTTCGAGGGGGGGATGTCGGGACGGCCTGGTGGGGAAAGGGGTAGCGTGACGGCCCGGTGACTGCGGCGGGGAGGGGGGGTAGCATGACGGCCCGGTGACTGCGGCGGGGAGGGGGAGGCGGGGATGGCGTTGCTGTGAGGGGCCCGGCGGCTGGTAACAGCAGTTGCCACCGGCCCCGCTGCACCTGTCTCCCAATGCTGCTCCCGCGCGCGCTGGGCCTCCCTCTCACACCGGCGCGCCGGAGGCCTTAACCCACCCTACTTCCGGCACTGCCAAAAGTGAGACCCGGCGCCGCAGAGGTTTTTTTTTTTTTTTTATAATTTGTTTTTTCATTAATTGGCGCCCGGCCACGCAGGGGGCCCGGGCGGCCGGGCCCCCCTGACCCACGGGGCCCAGGACGCCAGTGCCCTTTGTCCCCCGCTGTTGGCGGCCCTGAGTACTTGTACTGGGCATTAAAAGACTAAAACAGTGTCTGTTGATTCTCAAACTTCATGCTGAACCTGATAAATATGTAAAAAATATACAACACATTTTAGCAAAAGGTTGGAACAGCCTCTCAGCAAACAATGTGCAACAGCTATTACCATAAAGGAATTAAAACCCTTTTTGATAGACACAAGTGTATCCGAATATAAAAAAGCCAGGGATCAAATGTCTGAAATTTTACAGTACTTAGAAAAACGGGAAGACGTGATTGGCCAAGTAGTCCTTGCCTGTTGACAATATCAATGTTGCTATGTATCTTTGTTTAACTGAAGCACACTTACAGTTCAGTTACAATTGTAATATCATATAAATACATAAAAAAAACATTTGGTACGTACAATATAAAATGTGCTGACAAGTAAACATAAGGCTGTTTCCACTTACTATAAATGACCAGAGAAAAACTCATGGTTTTAAGAATGAGAATGAGACATAGGCATACAGCCACTTCCACTCAGCATCCATTGCAACCAGATATCCCTCTTACAATACTGTGTATAATATTGTAAGCGTCTGTA